>NC_081416.1:12250802-12550802 GCF_949786415.1 Peromyscus eremicus
CATCTCGCCAGCCCAGCGCTCTTTTGCTTCTCCTTTTCTCTGGCCAGGCAATTTTGTAAATACTTTACACATATTTACTATTAGCATATATTGCAACCAGCTCACAAGTTAATAATAACCTTCTATGCAGTTGAATATTTGAGGTGTCCTTTCATTTCTTAAGCTACTAAGTTTTATAGGTGGCAGAGCAAGTATTTGAGTAAAGATTGCATGTCCACAAAACTTGTGTGATTATTCACTATGACATGAACCTTGAAACCAGCAGTCATCAACTATTAATAAAGAGGAATTATGGGGGGGGTACTTAATCTATCTCCTCTGTGATTTACTTAAATTCTCATTCTCCATTTCTTACTTCTCAACAAGGCTGTTTGCCCAGTTTCATAAGGGTGGCGGCGGTGTGTGTGTGTGTGTGTGTGTGTGTGTGTGTGTGTGTGTGTGTGTGTTACTTTTATTAAAGAAAACTTTCCAGATCCTTGTTTAAATGGTCAAGGAGGGCCTAGAGAGATGGCTCAGTGGTTGAAAGCACATGCTGCTCTTGCAGATGACCTGGGTTTGGTTCGTAGCACCCATGCAGTGTCTTACAGCTACCTTAAACTCAAGTTCCAGGCAATCTGATGTCCTCTTCTTGCCTTGCCAGAACTAAGCATGCAGATGGTGCACTTGCATGCAAACACTCACACACATAGAATAAAATAATAAAAAGTTTTCAAAACTAGTCAGGGAGGCTTTATTCAAATCTTTTGCATCAAGAATTCAACTTTGAACATTGTAAAAAAAACAGCTGGGGATTTATAGTCAAGCAGCAAAGTAAGCGAGCCAGTACCTGGAAATGACTAAGCAGATGTTAAACTCAACTAATTATTTTCCTACTAAATCTAGGCTAATGACTTAAACATCCAAGGTGAACATGAGGAACTCCATCAAGTTCAACAGTGGCAGATTCTCACTAAACTGACCAAGCTGGTTTTTTTTACTAAGTCAAAGTTAGACAGGTAGAAGACAGAACAAGAACAAAATCAAGGTTGTGTTAAGAATGAGTCTTATTTTAGAAATGGTAAAGTGTTTGCCTTGCACTTGCAATAATGATGCTCAGTAGAGTTGGACTAAAGTTTGGCTAAGAAGAGAGCTTTTGATTTTATCTTTTCTCTGTTCCTCTTTTCTCTAAAAGGTATAAGCCCATTTTTATTTGGTCATGTTTTCTTCAATAAGAAACTTTCAAACCATGGGATACACTGATTAATAAAGGATATTGACTGTGAGGTACAAGACATGAGATATTCAAGACATTGAGCCTCATTTTCAATGACTTCTGATCAGCTTCGAAGACAATGGACCCAGTCAAGAACTGAACAGTCAAGGTTCAGCTTTGTGACACTATACTGGGAGACAAAATAGAAATGTTAATTTAGAACGTTTTTAAGCTGATACTCAAGGAGGGATGAAGAACTAACAATATGGTGAAGATTGACAAAATATATGAGACAGCAAGATGCAGTCCATTCACACATAAATTACAAAGTGAAAGTTAAATGTAGTTTACCAGGAGATGAAAAACAGCTCAGAGACTAAATCTAATAACCTACAAAGCTGTGCTGTAGTCTTTAACTGACTGTGAACATTTCTCTGTGTAGTCAGTAACTTTTTGATTAAAGATAACCAAAGACTGTTATTTTCATATAAAACTAATTATAGTCTTATGAAATTTGGCCTGATTAATAAGTGCAGTAAGAATGGAAACTGAGCAAATCAACCTTTTTCAATGTTTCTTCTGCTAGATTTTTTTTTATAAAGAATCTCAGTTTATACTTCAAAAAATATCTCAAGGGTAAGAAGGCAGATTTCATTACAGACCTTAACTATTTGGGTGATATTTTCTGCTGGAAATTACCAAAGTATTCTTTGAGTTTTGGATCTAACATGAGTCAGTTCATTCCTGGCAGGCAGAAACCCTCTGGTTTAGTTCCAGCTGGTTTTCCTACAGGGCTTTCTCAGCATTGGAATCACAAAGCCTGCATTAGCTCTGTGCAACTGGGTGGTCACATCTGGTTATCAGCAGTATCACTCTCAAATGTGACATTCCCATCAAACATTTGGTTACATAACAGTTTTCTCCAATTAGTTTTTGTTACAAAGGGGACAGATTCTTAATGGACTTGCACAAATAACTGTATGGCCGTGGAAATTAGAGCACTCAATGTGAATTGCTGAATTCTAAATGAGTAAGTCAGAGGGAAAATATTATATATTATATGTATTTCATGTATTTATATAAATATATAATTATATATAAATAATATAGGTATTTTTGTTGTTTCTGTTTACTAAAGAATATACTATGTATTGCTATAAATTGTAGACAGTAACAGGAAACAGTTTTGTTTATGGTAAGAACAGAACAATAAAAGCTAACACGTCATTGTCCATCAGCACTTCACTGATTCTTAGGTAATTAATTTCTCCCATTGATGTTAATTTGTCACTTTTAAGAACTCTGTTTGCACCCGGAGTTGTAGAATTTCTTGCTTTGGCCTTCCACGCATCTTTGAAGTCAGGTAAGCTGTTTTGTCAAAAAGTTATCCCCCACAGCAGTCATCATAGTACTGTAAGGCTGGAAATCTTAGCCTTGTATCATTTGAACCACTTTTTTTTATATATTTTGGGTAATTTCTCAATATTTAGTTTAACAGCCCATATTCATCTTAGAACCAAATAGAATAGAGTTCCTTTATGTGGTTTTTTTTAAATGAATATAGTACTATGTGGAGGGAGAAAGATAACATAAATATACACACACTACTATATACAGAAACAGCAGAGATTTCTACAACATTCATCCAAAAACTTTAATTATAAGGTAAACACAGTAACAAAAACTCCATTGGGTTTATATACATTAGTTGATTCTTGTCTTTGTCTCCTTCCCATTTTTTTTTCATTTTTCTTTGTTAAGAAATTTTCTACTCACTCCACATATGACCCACAGATCCCACCTCTTCCCTCCTCCCAACCCCCAGCCCTCTCTCCCAAGCCACCTCACATCCCCCAAATCAAGGTCTCCCATGGGGAGTCAGCAGAGCCCGGCACACTGAGCCTAGGCAGGTCCAAACCCCTTCCCACTGCACCAAGGCTGCACAAGGTGTCACACCACAGGCACCTGATTCCCAAAAGCCTGCCCATGCACCAGGGACAGATCCCGATCCCCCTGCCTGGGTGCCCCCCAGTTTGAGCCAAACAACTGTCTTCCATATATATACAGAGGGCCTAGTCCAGTTCCATGGGGACTCCACAGCCACCAGTCCACAGTTCATGGGCTTCCACTAGTGTGGCCGGTCATCTCTGCACATCCTCCCATCATGATCTCAACGTCCCTCGCCTGCAGTATCTCTCCTCTCTCTCATCAATTGGATTCCCAGAACATAGCCTGGTGCCTGGCCATGGATCCCTGTATCTGCCTTCACCAGTCACTGTACAAAGGCTCTATGATGACAGCGAGGTTATTCGCTAGACCAGTCACCAGAGTAGACCAGTCTAGGCACCCTTGGGAACACTGCCAGCAGACCAAGGTGGGATCATCCTTGTGGATTCCTGAGAGCCTCCCCAGCACCCTGCCTTTTCCTATTCCCATGATGTCTTCTCCCATCATGGTATCTCCCTCCCTGCCCTCCCACTCTGTCCCTGTTCCAGCTGGACCCTCCTATTTCCCTATGTTCTCATCCCCCACTCCTCGCCCTCCGCCACCACCACTCCACACCCCGTCTGCTCATGTAGACCTCATCCACTTCTCCTTCGATGGGTCATTTATGTGTCCCTCTTAGGGTCTTTCCCTGTTAGCTAGCCTCTCTGGAGCTATGAGTTGCAGTCTGGCCATCCCATCCCTCACATCTAGTACCTACTTATGAGTGAGTACATACTATGTTTGTCCTTCTGAGTCTGGGTTACTTCACTCAGGACGATATTTTCTAGTTCCATCCATTTGCCTGCAAATTTCATGATATCATTGTTTTTTACTGCTGAGTAGTACTCCATTGTGTATATGTGCCACATTTTCTTTAGCCATTCTTCAGTTGAAGGGTATGTCTAGGTTGTTTCCAGGTTCTTGCTATTATGAGTAATGCTGATATGAACATAGTTGAGGAGGTGTCCTTGTGGTAAGATTGAGCATTCCTTGAGTATATGCTCAAGAGTGGTATAGCTGGGTCTTCCTATTTTTATACAAATTATATTTTTGAGAATTGCAAACTGCAACCTGTTAGCAACTCTTTAGTGAGGTAAATTTCAAAATCAAGAATAATCATTTCTGTAATTTTTATAAATTTTTATAAAATTTTTATAAAAATTTTTATAAAAATTTTCAGCATATATTTATGATTATTGAATTTATTAATAAAATGGTCTGGAATTTAATATACGTTTTTCCATTTTATTTTCCCTAATAATCCAAAATTAAATATCTTTAGTGGACATAAGGGAATAAGGAATTAATATGTATCCTTTAACATCAGTGGTTTGATAAATGCTGGTTTAGATCAGAGCTACAGACCCACAGACCTTTAGCATAAAACCCCAGAATGTGGTGATATGTGCATAAAAATCCAATTAAACAACTAAAATCTACCTTTCTCAGTCTCATTTTAGCTCTGATTTTGCTACATTTATTTATCAGATTACTAGGTTTTATCATAATCATGATATAAGCAATTGTTTTTTACATTTTTTTTTCAACAAGAGGTTTGCATTCCACACTCCAAACACAATCACAGTGAAGATAATAGTCATCACAGACAGTTTGGTGAAGTCTCTCCTACCTCTTACTGCATCCTGTCTTTCTTAATCTTTTTGTCATGGTGGAGCCTTTTATAACCTTAATCTTAGTTGGTATAGAGCATGTTTGGCAAAGAAATTACAGGCTTCCATATCTTCAGAGGAGAAGTGAACATAATTAAAAAATGACATACAATTTACCTGTACAAATCATTGAAAATGGAATTTTGCGTCAACCAACTCTTATTTCTTACCCATAGCACTGTGAATTTGCTTTTCACTCTCCTAGTCAACTGATAGAGCAGTTTGTATGCAGTCTTAATATCTATCTCAAAGGCTTAATTACTTATAAAGGAATAAGTAATCAAAGCTGCATATTGATTAAATTCCAATTATAATAAAACAAGATTTTAAAATATCTAAAAGGATGGTACCCTTAATCAAGCCAATTAAAGGTTTCGTTAAATTTTAGTAATTTACAATATTCTACCATGATTTTTTTCCTCCAGGTGATTGATGCTGCCTGTAATTTGAAAAGGAAATAAAGAAGTTATGCTTTTCCAACATATAGTACACTACAATTTTACTTGAGCCAAATTATCTCCTTTCACAAAGAGTTTTAGTTTTTCTTTAACTATGAATGTATTATTTTCTGTGTGATACGTTCATGTCTTTATAGTTTGATTTAAAAAAAAGAATCTTTTCTGCCACAAACTTGAAAACACCTTTTGATCTCAGATGCATAATTATCCACTAAAGCTCCATCGTCCCCTTTTCATAATCCAGCAGTCTCTGGTGCGAAGCAATAAAGATGATATATTTAGAAGAGTCAATGTCCTAGATTAAATTTATTGCCATCTTAGTATTTAACAAGACCATGCATTTGAATGTCCTTTTATACTACATAAGAATAGTTCTAGTCCTATTCATTTTGCTTGCAGCTTTTTGTAACAATCACATGAGATAATGGCTATAAAATCAGTCTCAACATACATTAGTGCATTGAAAATGCAAAATAATAATATTTTCTCAGCAGAGGGAGTCTAGGCAGGTAGATTTTTCTCTTGAAAAAAGTATAAATCAGTGCAGAGGAAGTAATGTAGATTCTGATGACCTTGTAAATATACATTGACAAAGGGGTGCTGCTGTTCAAAAGTTCAGTCTGAACTTGTATTACGTTTTTTACAATTGTAGACTTCTGTCCTTAGCTCCAGTCCTTATCACCATGTTTCAATACTGCTGTCTTGCAAAATCAAACTGACTCTACCTGCAATATATGCATTGGGGAAGAAACAGGCTCTTAGCCTTCCATCTCTGGGACTAATACGTGGGAAAAACGTAAAGTAAGCAAGTATTATAGCACCTTTTCCACTCCGCTGACTGCGCAGAATTTCATTGAGATGTGCAGATCAGGTTAGTTTTGTTCTGCCATGCTTACTTCACTTCCAAATTTTTGTTTGTTTTATTTTATTTTTCAAGTAAAGTTAAAATAATTTTAAAGGAAGTAATTAATTATTTTGGTGCATGGTCTTAGAGGTTTCAAATTGTAGTCCTCAAAACTAGTGAATCTGGGCTCATGGAGAAACAGAATTATGGCAACTGGACCAATGTACAGTAGCTTCATGAT
The DNA here is from genome assembly GCF_949786415.1 of Peromyscus eremicus. Classification (NCBI taxonomy): domain Eukaryota; kingdom Metazoa; phylum Chordata; class Mammalia; order Rodentia; family Cricetidae; genus Peromyscus; species Peromyscus eremicus. The sequence goes on from NC_081416.1 coordinate 12,257,194, forward strand.
AGATAGGAAGGAAGGAGGAGGAGGGGGAGAGAGAAGGGGAGAAGGGAGGGAGAGTAGCAGGGGGAAGGAGGAAGTAGGGAAGGGGAAAGAGGGAGATAGAAAGGGAGAGGGGGAGGGGAGGAAAAGGAGAAAGGGAAACTCTCCTTCTGGAGTTCCATGTCCTAGAATGTCCTGTACTTTTCACCAATTGTAAGCTGAGCCTTTTTCCATGTGCCATTTTTGATGGGGGAAATTCACATCCAAACAAAAACATGTGGATTCTTATTATACCTTGTTTTACCTGGAGTGGGAAATCCTGTTCATAGAACCAGGACACTTAAAATGGGTTTTTTTTAAGGTGAAAACCAACTTGTATTTTATCACAAGTGCTATGGACAACTGCAGGAAAGGACCTGTAGCTTTGTCTTACTCTATTTTCAGTCACTGAAAAGAGGTGCTTCTGATAAGTGATTACAGCCTCATGTGAGGGACTGTCCAGAGGTCAAGGACAGTCACTGCAGGAGGACTCAGCTGATACTCCCTAGAAACCTGTGATTGAGTAGCTCCCCACAGCCTTCCTTAGAGGAGGTATGGGGAATACCAAGAAAAAGAAAACGTTGAAATTATTTTTCTCATTTCATAAGTACCTTTCTAGCATCTGTTATCAGAAAGTTGAATATCAATAATATAAATTCAATGAGCCACTTTGGGGCCACTTCCATAACTTTAGCAAGAAAGATGATTGCTGAATGAAAATTATTGTGTTTGTGAGGGTAAGCAAAGGTAGAACCTATCTAGATATTGATGTAGCCAGCAGGACTTAGGGTAAGTGGATGTGTCACATGGACAAGAAAAATATGGCTGACATCAAGTTTTATAAAATAAGGGGAAGGAGTTCCTGTCACATGAGTGTGGGAAGAACGCAGGGTCAGCACATACTAGAATCCAGGGACTCTCTCTGAGACATTCTTGAGTGAATATACAAATAGGGAAGTATGACTCTGAGAAACAGATAGAGGTCAGCCATGTTTTTTTTCAACATGAGAGGTGTCATTTCTGCTATAATGAAGAAAATGAATTACTTGTTTTTTGACTACACGACTTGAAATCTTTCAAAGACTGCATGCTAAGTGACCCTAGTTTAAAGATGTTAGAACAGAACATTCCAATACTTCTAAGATTATTTGCCTGCTTAAATATCAGTGAATAAAAAGAAGTATATGGAGACATTGCTAACACTGCAGAATTTTAAAATACTTTTATTTGCCACTTTAAATGTAGCCCATATTTTCATTTTATTATTGTTGTTGTTTTCCTTTTATAGCTAAAGTTGGTGCTGTATTTGAGTTTTCTTCTATAATCCAAAAGTAATTGATTATTTTTTATCATCTTTATATTTTCTCTTACCACTGTTAATCTTTAAATATTTCTTTACTGACTTTGATATGTGGTGATAGACTACACATAGAAATACATAGATATGAATAGACAAATAGTAGATAAATAGATAAATGCTCATTGCTTTCTATGAAAAGACCTAAGGGAATTTAGTAATTTGCATCAATGCAATTCAATATTAATTTGTTAATTAAAATAAAGAAAACACTAGAAGTTTTGCATCATTTCATCTTCTCAACCCTGAGTCATTATTGTATTACACCCTTTGTGTAAATACTGATTATAGTTTCTTGGTATTCATGAGTAATATTTTGTAATTTTCTTTGTAAAGTTTTATACCTGTCTGTTAGTTGTTTTGTTATTTTAAAAATTGTGAATGAGATACTTTTCTTATTGGAAGTCATTAACATAGCTGTATCATTTTCTTTTCTATTGCTGAGATAAAACAACATGATGAAGACATCTTACAAAAGAAAGCATCTACTTGGGATTATGGTTTTAGAATGTGAAGACTCTAAACATGGTGGTGGAACAAAGGCGTGGTAGCAGGAACAGCTGAGAGCTTACATTTGATCAGCAAGCCGGAGAGCAGGAAGCACACTTGAAACCTCAAGCTACCCCCCACTGACATACTTCCTCCATTAAAGTCACACTTCCTAGTCATTCACAAATAGTTTCACTGATCGTGGACTACGTATCCCAACACATAACATTAGACACATTCTCATTCAGACAACCACAATAAGCGTTGGCATTAGCCATCTACAGAAATCTTCCTTACATTATCATTATACACTTGCATACCTGTTGATAGGAGATTATGAATTTTATAGGGTCATGTAAGCTATAGCCTTTCATTCAGTGTCAGTTAATTGGATGGATAACTAAATAACAGGTTTAATTACTCTTTTTCAGGTTTTAATATACCACCTAGAACTTCATGGTTTCATTTTTTTATACTGTTAAATAACCTATCAACTGAGGTTAGAGAGAAATTAAACTTCTAAGGCCTGAGGATGGCTATAGATTTATTCATTCATTCATTCATTCATTTATTTATTTATTTATTTGTTTGTTTTTGTTTGTTTGTTTGTTTGTTTGTTTTGTCTTTTCAGTGTGGACTTGCCAGTCAGAATTAGAGGGTATTATATGCTCACCTCCCCCAACACAGAATTTATTGCTTAAATCTGCCTCAGATCTCCACTTCTGCAATACTCAAAGCAACTGCTGCCTTGACAGGTTTCTTATGCTGATTTATCCTTTCTAGGGATGAACTTGTTAAGAGATGGCTATGCTGCCAATCAAGAACATGATATAAAATAGAAATGATATGATCCTGCACATGTGAACACTAAATCTCTAGTTGTTTCTCCAAATCTTTTCTGAAAATGGGCTTCTTCCAGATTTATTTCCCACAAGCTCAGAAGCAATTCACCTTTGGGGAGGTTTGTGTGCCTATCAGGTGCAGCTCTGGGCCCATGATTTCTCCTCACAGAGCAAAGCAAAGATAATGTTTGAAAAGAAAATAGGAGGCATTTGAACTTAAATTTAAATAAAATTGCAAGAGTAGGCATTGATTTCTTCTGAACGCCCTTCAAGTTTGGTCAAAGACCTAGTAACATGAATCTCAAATTGGTCTTATAATAAAAAACCCGGTACCAGATATTGGTGTAAATGTTGAATGATCAGAGAGACAAAGGAATAAGCCACTGCCACGTCTTACCTCACCAATTCCACGGATCCTCTGACTGAAATCCTCTAAGTCCTCACCTGAAAGGCTCCAGCCGAAAAAGCCACTAGCTGAAAGAGATGCGTCTGCCAAAAAACCCTTTAGTTCCTGTCTCCTCGTGCCTTTCTCCACCCAGCCATCACTTCCTGGGATTAATAGCATGTGTGCTTCCCAGTACTGAGATTAAAGGTGTGTGTCACTACTGCTTGGCTCTTTTTTCTCCCCAGACTGAGCCAATCCCATGTAGTCCAGAGTGGCTTTGAACTCACAGAATCCAGATGGATCTCTGCCTCCCAAGTACTAGATTTAAAGGTGTGTGCCACCACTGCCTGGACTCTAAATTTAATCTAGTGTCTTGTTTTGTTCTCTGATCTTCAGGCAAGTTTTATTAGCGTATACAATATATCTCCACAGACCTTCTCAAACTGAAGGATTTTGTGCCCTTTCTATACTGAGTAAAATATCCTTAGGTGTGTTAGCAATAATGCAGTTCTTTTAAAGAGAGTCCTCGGGAAGAGACTCTTGGCACTTTTCTCCGCCTCTTCTCAGTGTTACCTGTCTCAGGAAGACTATTTTGCATTCCATGTCACTGATTTCTCTAGTCCTGTCCTGCAGGAATGGGAAATCTATACATTTCTCATTCTGGTCTTCTATTCTGCTAAAAAGAAATCATTAAGAAGTGTAGGGAGTACCCTGGTGTGAGAAGGAAGGGTATAGATAACGTAAAATTCTTATCCCAAGCAAGGATATTTCTGTTTTTAACCAAGATGGATCAAGAAAACGTTAAGGTTGTTATGGTATGTGGGTCTCAAACTACGGAGGTCTCTATCTTGATTAAATAGTCTACTATGCCTAACGCAGCAAGCAGAATCAACTTCTTGTGGGAAATAAATACTTCTAGAAACAATACTAACACTATTATTAACACCCCCTTAAACAGTAAGAATAACAAATGATACTAGACTGGGAACTACGTACATCATCTCAGTTAGTTTGAATGTCCCTTAGATTCTTTTATTATTTTATAAGTAAGAAACAGACACAAAAAAGCTAATTATCTTTCTAATATTACATAAATATAGTTGATTGTAGCATCAGTTGATGCCTTTCTGATTTCGAGCCAATACTTTAAATGAACACATGATAAAATTAAGTTTTATTTCTTCAATAGGGTTAGAAAATTAAAACAAAACACCATTTCTTTATGTTTGATGTCATGGTTGAACACAAGGTGATACGTCATTCTTATTTCTTTAAAATTAGTAGTCATTTTACATATTTTAAAAGATAAAGGTTTGCTTTATCTTGCAACAATTTAGATTTAATTACATAACATTATATGACTAAGAAGATTATATTTATAAATTTAGGAATCCATACACACACATACATACATGCATATATAGGTATATAAACAATTAATGAAAAAGAGCACATGAATTTGAGAGACAACAAGGCGAGGGGCACATGAGTGGGATTGGAGGGAAGAAAGGGAAGAGATAATACATTGCAGTTGTATTTTAATTTTAAAATTAAGAGATAATACATTGCAGTTGTATTTTAATTTTAAAATTTAATTAAAAATAACATTTTCTATTAATCATAAATGTTATTGAGTCTGATTGTTGTCAAAGTGCTCAGAAAGCTGAAGTTGGAGAATGACAAGTTCGAGTCCAACGTGGGTGACTTCTCCCAAAAGAGGAAAAAGAAAACTGAGTGTGAGTCTTAGCAGTAATTAATTTTCTTTATATGTATGAACTCTGGAGTTCAGTCTCTAGTATTGTAGAAATAAATAAATCAATTAAACAAACAACAAACAAATACAATTTGCAGTTATTCAGACCTGCTGTGGGATGGTCTGTATGTCAAATCTGTTGCTCTGATTGGTCAATAAATAAAACAATGATTGGCCAGTGGCCAGGCAGGAAGTATAAGTAGGACTAACAGAGAGGAGAATTGAGAGAACAGGAAGCTGGGTGTGGGATACACAGCCAGCCACCACCATGACAAGCAGCATGTGAAGATGCCGGTAAGCCACGAGCCACGTGGCAAGGTATAGATTTATGGAAGTGGATTAATTTAAGATATAAGAACAGTTAGCAAGAAGCCTGCCACAACCATACAGTTTGTAAGCAATATAAGTCTCTGTGTTTACTTGGTCGGGTCTGAGCAGCTGTGGGACTGGCAGGTGAGAGAGATTTGTCCTGACTGTGGACCAGGCAGGAAAACTCTAGCTACACAGACCAGTGTGATTTTCTGAGAAATTGCACAATTTTCCCTTCTTCTCTTTTCTCTTCCCTTCCCTTCCCTTCTCTTTTTTTCTTTTGTCTTCCTCTCTCTCTCCCCTATACCTCCCTGCCCCCTCTTTCCTTCTTTCTTCCCTTCTTGTCTTCCACCCTCCTCTCATCCTTGCACTCATTATACCAACTTTATTCAATTGTGTCTTTAATAACACAGACTATTATAAATTTATCTTCAATGTGATGATTATTCTTGACATGAAAAGATGTTTCAGAAAACCAAGGTACCCCTTAAGATCCCATAACTAGAACCAGGTGTATTGGGCCTCAATTGATGCCTTTCCAATTATTATTCCACTCTTGATGCACTAGCAGTAAGCTTTTTACGGTGCCTGAAATTACACATTTATCACTCTCCTGTTTATCTCTATTTTCACTATTTATAAAATTTCCAAGTTTGCTATAGACAAGCTTCTCATTTTTCAGCTGCTCAGGCTATATACTGTATACTGTACACTGTATTTTGTATACTGTACACTGTATACTGTATGCTATGCTGGATGCCTATGTCATTCTGACTGCTCCAGAAGGCTTAAAATAAAGGGAGCAGCCAAGCAGGAAGAGGATGCTTTAGTAGAACAATCCACTGAGCATATTGCTTTCTCTCTCTCCTGCTTCCTACTCCCAGAGAAGACTGCTGTAGCAAAATGGGGATGTTGAAAGTTGGTTTATTGAAAAGACTTAACACAAATCTTTATTTTGGTAGGATTACTGACTGTATGTGTCACAATGTCAAGCTACCATAAAATAACTATGCTATTACAGGATGGAACAAAATAGAAGAAAACTTAATTTTCTAACAAGTGCCTCAAAATCCTTCAATTGTAAAACATGCTTGCAAAACTTTTTCAAGGAAGGTAATAATCTTAGCAAGTGAAAGGGAAAGGGAAAATGGTGTGATTATATTTTAATTTCAGTTTTTAAAAATATATTAGATTGTTTCATTCTGCTCTCATACAATACATCCTGAAAACAGTTTCCCCTCTCTTCACTCCTCCTAGCCTACCACCCACCTCTCCTCTCCCCCAGATCCACTGCTCCTCCATTTCCCTTCAGAAAAGAACAGGCCTTCTTGAGATATCAACTGAACACGGCATAACAACTTACAATAAGGCTAGGAACAAACCCTCATATCAGGGATGGATGAGGCAACTCAGCAGTAGGAAAAGGATCCTAAGAGTGGGCAAAAGAGTCAGAGACGCTCCCTGCTCCTCTGTTAGGAGTCCCACAAAAACACCAAGATATGTAACCATAAAATATTTGCAGAGTGTGGTTAACCAAAAATACTTTTTAAATATTAGAAATTCAGAGGCTCTGGAGAGATTGCTCAATGTTAAAGAGCACTTATTGCTGATGTAGAGGACTGGGGTTCAGTTTTTGGCATTCACATGCCACTTACAACCATCATTAACTCCACCTTTAGGAGATTCAGTGACCTCTCCTGTTTTTTGTCAATAGAAGGCTCACATATAGTATACTTGAATGCCTACAGTGGAAACACTCATATGTATAAAATTAAAATAAATATTTTTTGAAAATTGGAATACTGAGTAATAATTTCAAAGCTGACCAAATTTCCCATCTTGTAACATTGTTTTGGCCAAGAAATGGGGAATCTTACTCTTGATGTAAGCTCTTTAATTTACCAACAATACTTCACAAAGGATGGATAATCATCATTCTGTTTTCAATATCATCACATATTAAGTAGGTAATTAAATTTCATAAAACAATAGAAAAGACATTTGATTCTCATGTGGTCTTCATTTACCATGGTCTCCTATACCTTGTTCTCCCTCTCAGTTGTTGATCCAGCTGGGATCTCCCGCTCCCCCAAGCTCTCTTTCCCTCGACCCTTGCCCTTCATTACCCCCACTCATGTCCAGGCTCTTCATGTAGATCTCTTCCATTTCTCCGTCATTGGGTGATCCCGTTGTCTTTCTTGGGGTCCTGTTTTCCAGGTAGCCTCCCCGGTGATGTGAGTAGCAGTCCAGTCACCCTTGTTCCACATCTAGAGGAAGAAGCAAAGTGCTAGAGAGGCCCACAGAAATCCACAAAGATACCCCCACAACAGACTGCTGACAATGGTCGAGAGACAGCTCAAACTGACCTGCTCTGGTGATGGGATGGCCAAGCACGCTAATTGTCATGCTAGAAACCCCATCCAACGACTAAGGGATCTGGATGCAGAGATCCATGGCTAGGCCCCGGGTGGAGCTCTGGGAGTCCAATTGGTGAGAAAGAGGAGGGTTTATATGAGCAAGAATTGTTAGGACCAAGGTTGGATAAAAAGCAGGGACAGGTAGCCAAACGAATGGAAACACATGAACTATGAACCAATGGCTGAGGGGTCACCAACTGGATCGGGCCCTCTGAATGGGTGAGACAGTTGATTGGCTTGGTCTGTTTGGGAGGCATCCAGGCAGTGGGACTGGGTCCTGTGCTCATTGCATGAGTTGGCTGTTTGAAACCTGGGGCTTATGCAGGGTTACTTGGCTCGGCCTGGGGGTGGGGGACTGGACCTGCCTGGACTGAGTCTACCAGGTTGATCTCAGTCCGTGGGGGAGGCTTTGCCCTGGAGGAGGTGGGAATGGGGGGTAGGCTGGGGGGAAGGTGAGGGGGTTCGGAGGGGGGAGAACAAGGGAATTCGTGGCTGATATGTAGAACTGAATTGTATTGCAAAAAAAAAAAAAAGACATTTGAAAGTACTGAGCATTTAAAATCAAAATTATTACCTTTACATCTTTCTTTTTAGTGTTACAAGAGACATAGACATTAAGACTGGGAAACTGATTTACAAGACTACAGGCATGTAGAACTACATAATATAAAATGTTTCTTTCAACATCTTATTTTCAAAGACTTTGTTCATTCAAATTGATTGTTTTTTTTAATTTTTGAGCTTATAATGCAATATTTCTTTCTTATGTTTCCTCCTTCTCAAAACTTCCATATACCTCTCCTTGTTCTGTTTCAAATTCATGTCCTCTTTTTTCCATTAATTGTTATTGTGTCCATGTATGTATATACATATACATTCCTAAATATAACCCTCTCAGTCTGTATAATGTTACTTGTATATATGTTTTCAGAGCTGCCTGGTATTGGAAAACCAATCTGTGTTCTCTTCCCCAGGGAAGACTATTTCTCTGGCTCTTAGCATCCCTTTGTTGACTGTATTTCTTTGTGTAAGGTTGAGCCTCTGTGGTCTTCCCTCTGTCCACTTTAAAATGTTTGTTGTTGTTATCCTAGTTCAGCTCATGTTCAAGCAGCCATGTTGATGAGAATTTTTGGATATAGATTTTGACATTACTACGAGAGTCAATATCATGGCAAATGCCATGATCTTCTGGTTCTTACAATTTTTTCCACCTCTATTCCACAATGTTCCTTGAGCCTTAAGTGCAAGAGTGTTTTGTAGATGTATCCATTGGGACTTGGCTCTGCATTCTGATTGGTTGTAGTTTTCTGCAGTAGTTTCAGTCTCCGACAGTCAAAGAACCACATAATAAAATCCTCCATATCAGACATAAGAAATCATCTTTGAGGTTGTTAGTCAGGGCTGTCTGAAAACCTTACAGGCTTTTGCTATTGCTATGTTCCTTGACTGTCCACTAAAGATGGAAAGTAAGCCCCTGTTGTTTAATACACCATAAACATCAGATACAGGGCACAGGGGCTCCTGAGCTGGAGCTGACCTAAAAGTCTCCTCCCTGTGAAAAAGCTTTTGTTGTACCAGAAGGAGCCATGTGACTATCCAAAGGAAGAAAACAACCAATAGTCCTTCCCAGCTTTGACTCCTATGAACCACATCAACAATCAGAATGACTAATAACCCTAAGAGTGCAATAGTGGCATGAATACCTTGGTGGCAGGTAGCAGCAGTCCAATTGGACATAAAACCCTCTCAATGGTAGGGACACTGTACCTGGTACTGGAAACACAGCTAACGACTCAGTGCTAGTGAAGTGATGGGTATCGAGGAAGAACCTACAGCCAGTAATTGACTAAACCAGCATAATCCCTAAAAGCAAATTGAATTCTAAACACGGTTTTGTAATTTCCAACAATTACCTTCACTTCCAAAAAATCTCCTCATTCTTTTGCAAATATGAATTATTTTTGAGTTGGGGCCACCTCAAGTAACATAGGGTCAGAAGACAGAATTTCTGTGGGACCTTTAAACTAAGAGGAAAGAAGAGGTATTTTACTTTGCTTCATCTCACAGCTTTGTGTGAGATGTTTGCCTTATCACCAATATCTGCTATTTTATTTTACATTCTGAATTTTTGACCACAGGTGACATTTTCAGCTTCTAATCAGATAAGCAAAGATGTTCTAAAAGGATAAAGCAAAACTTGCTTTAACATGTAAAGCCCATCCTACTGTAGGAGCTTTGTGACATTGATGTTTATTTTTAAATACATGTTATCTCTCATATAATTACATATTTTCTTTTATAAATTTCATGTGTATGTATTTTGGCTGATCTATGTCTGTGTATTGTGTGTGAATACTGAGGCCAGAAGAAGACATCAGATCCCCTATGACTGAAGTTACAGATGGTTGTGAGCAGCCATGTGGGTCCTGGGAACTGAAGGTCCTTTGGAAGAGCAGCCAGTGCTCTTCACCACTGTGCCGTCTCTCCAGCCCCTTTTATACCACTTTGTATAGAGCAGTTAATGGAACTCATGTGTGCTCTTGAACTTATGAAAACATTATGCAGGTGAGAAGAAAAGAAAGCCCTGAATGTTAGACAATATGTATCAAGATTTTATTCATTTTTCAAAGCAGCGTGACTTACTAAGCTTCTCAAGAATTCAAAGTAGTGAGCTATTCAACATGCCCCTGCAAGGCAGTCTTCTCAAAAAGATTAGACATTTAATGAAAATTAACCTTTAAAGTATATTTTTAAAAGACAAACAATTTACTCAGATATAAGTACACACATAGATCAAAACCAAATATATGCATTTATCTTGTGGCCTATGTTCAACTTTAATTTGTGACTTGTAATAGAGATAATAAATTAGTTTTACTGTTTTTGGAACTGAGCCCTGGTTATTTAATTATTCACAGGTTTTTAAGTGTTTAGGTGATCAGTAAGTGTATATTTTTAATTATTCTGCAAAAGATTTATTAAATTTGAAAGAAGGGGCCCTCTTGACATGTATCATGTGGTCTGTTTCAGCTTCATTACCTGGACTATTAGACTGTAAGTAAAGAGTATTTAAATACCTATTTATTATCTAATTGCTGAAGAAACCTGATAAATTTAAGTTGCAGCCTCACTGAAAATATAAGATAAATTGAGAAGTAACTGAATGATTGATTCATCTCCTCGAGGGTGAAAGAAAAAATAGAGCATAAATGTGTCAAGTCCAGTTACAGAGAATTGATGTTTTATGTAACTCCCTTTGAAGTCAAAATTAAATTTCCTTAAAAGGTTGTATTAAAAAGGAGATGGGATGGAACCATGAACCAACACACCATTACTTTAATAAATCTGGGGGAAAATACATTTTGAAAAGTTTTCTGAAAAGTGATATTAAATTGATTTATTCGGTCCTAAGCAGTAATTATAGAATGTGCTTATCTAGGAACCCTCTGCTTCTATTGATCCTCATGTTCTCTGATGAAAAGCTCATAATTCATTACATTCTTGAAGTTTGGGGTTGTTAGAATTATTTATGAGCCATAGCTTCAGGTGCTGGTAACTAAGGTAGTTGGGCTGATAATTTTACAATGTAGCACATGGGCCATTTTCCTAAACCAAGTGTGTAGCAACTGGATCCTTGGAGTATGGATACAAAGCAGGGTTGTAGAAGTGTAGGAACTCTACTGTACCTTGACACAAAGGAATCTTTAGGGCATTAATTTTTTTTTTTTTTGATTCAGTTTTCCTCTGGAAAATTCATTGGTTAAGGAGTAATGGCCATCTTTTATCTACTTTCTTTCTTTTTTAAAAAATCTATTTACTTATTTATCTATTATTTGTTTCTTTATTTTACATCCTGGCCGCAGCAATTTCTCCTCCCTCCTCTCCTCCCAGTCCCTCTGCCACAGCTCACTCTGCCCCGAGCCCCCAATATACTCCTCCTTGTTTTCCGTTCAGGAAAGGGCAGGGCTCCCATGGATATCAACAACACACGGAATATCAAGTAAGACTAAGCACCTCCCCTCATATTAAGACTGGACAAGGTAACCTATTGAGAGCCACTGGTAGCAAAAGTCCATGAGAGTATACAGCAATGACAACTAGAGTTCAGAAGGTCAACCTATCAGAACTAACGGTTCTGTTAGAGGAAACCATCATGCAAGACATTATGGAATTGCCGCCTTTTGAATAAACTGGCTGTCTCTTGTAAACTTCTTGTGCAGTATCAGCTATGATTCTCCCCATTTAGTGTGCATCTCCATGTTAGTGTACATGTAATCTCATGATTGCATCTCAATCTTGGGCACAACTTTCCCTATACATTTGGGGTTATTGGATAACTGTCCCCAGCTGTGTTTATTTTTCATTAACATATATCTGGCCAGGGCCGTTCTCCGGACAAAAGTATTTCAGCAAAGATACCTTTTTCCAAGGACAAATGCAGAGAAATAAATATTAGCTCATCTCACCTACAGATAGAGAAAAGAACCACTAACAATTAAATTCCCAACCCCTTACCTTCACCCTGGGTTATTTACACAAGACCCTAACTTAAGAGATTTACTGCTCACATTCCTGGGATGATGTTTTAGCCATTTGCTAGTTACTGAGTTAAGGCACTTACTTCCCACTGACCCAAGGAGATTTTCTACAAGGTCAGGCAGGTGATAGGTGCCAAGCTTCTTTCTTGTGCAACTTAAGTTTTTATTCCTCCTCAGCTAGGTGTTACTCCTAGATTTTCTCCTCAGCAATTACTCTGAGCAAAAGTGCTTTTGCTAACCAAAAGCTACATGCTCTGACATAGGTTGCTTAGCCACCTAGCATATGTCCCCCTCCCTATCAGAAAGCAGCTGCAGCTGGGATGAGCGGGAAAAGTGGCACCAAAGACAGTTTACTTTCTTGTGACTTATTGACCCCTCACATTCTAGCTAGACATTTCTAGATTGTAGTTTGAGCACATAAATTCCCTAATTGATCTTAGGCTTTAGTTGACCCTACCAGAGAACTCCCCTTTAGTCACTCCCCTTTTGGGTTGTAATTGGAAGCTGACAATTAATTGCTTTATGTGTGGGTCCTTATCACCTCTCTCTGAGACCCTGAAAACTTCAAGCCTCACATTGCTTTACCAAACGATTACTGCATGTGTATATATACTGGTTCTCTTAGAGCACTGGGAGAAGAGAATTGATGGGGAAGAACAAAGATGAGGACGGGGATGGAAAGAACTAGGTAGAACGATGAGAGAACAGCAGGAGGAACTAAGAGCAGGAGGGACTGAGAGGAACTAAGTAAGAGAGCAGAAAAGAAACTGTGCAGATAGAATCGCCATAGAAGAATAAAGTGAATGGACTAAAGAACTTAGTGTGCTTAGATTCATTGAATATCCCTCAGATTAGAATCCTCAGCTGGTTGGTAGACTCTTCCGAGGACCCTGGGAGCAAACAATATAGGCTGGACCTATTATTGTTTGCGTTAGTAACCTAGTATAAGGAAAAGGGTTCCGAAAGCAGGCAAAAGAATCAGAGACAGCCCCTATTCCCACTGCTAGGAATCCCACAAGAACACTAAGCTACACAACTGTAACATATATGCAGTGGGCCTAGGTCAATCCCCTGCAGCCTCCCTGGTTGTCAGTTCAGTTGTTCAGTTCTGAGCTTCTGTGAGCTGAGCCCAGGTTAGTTGATTCTGTGGGTTGTGTTTTTTTTTTTTTTTGTTTTTTTTTTTGGTGTGTGTGTGTGTGTGTGTGTGTGTGTGTGTGTGTGTGTGTGTGGTGTCCTTGACCACTCTGTCTCCTACAAGCCTTTCTCCCTCTCTTCAGCAGAATCCCCCAAACTCAGCCTAATGTTGGATGTGGGTCTGTATCTCTTTCCTTCAGTTGCTAGATGAAACCTTTCTGATGACTATTAGGCTAGGTACCAATCTATAAGTATAGTAGGATATTGTTAGGCATTATTATATTGACTTTTTTCTCTCCAGTCATGTTTGGTTCTATCCTACATCTCTGGGCCTCCCAGCCTGTGGGTCCTGGTGCTCCAGACAGTGACAGGTAGGGGCTTACTCTCCTGACATGAGTCTCATGCTGGACCAGTCACTGGTTGGCCACTATCTTAATCTCTAGGCCACCCTTACCCCTAACACATCCCATAGGCCAGATAGATTGTAGGTCAAAGGTTATGTGGCTAGATTGGTTCCACTTGAAGTCTTGCCTGGTCACAGGAGATGGCCAGTTCAGGCTACATATTCGCTATTCTTAGGAGTCTTAGCTGGGGTGATCCTTATAGATTCTTAGGAAAGTCCTTTGTGCCAGGTTTCTACCTGACCCAAAATGCCTCCCACCCTAGTAGTCCTCAGTGCTTTGAATGACTCTGTCTACTTTCTTAACTTTCACAACAAACTGTACACAGCCTATGGAAGTATAGTTTCATAGATTCGTTTCCCACGTTCTCTATGGAAGAGTATTTCTTAGTAGTAAAGTAAAGAGGTCATTGAAATATTACAGCACTTCCTAGCCATTTTAATGTCTTCATTGGCCATGTGTCATGCCTTAAAGATAGACTATTTCCTCTTCTTAGAATTACCTTTACATTTTAACAGTCACCTTTAAATCCTTTCCATTTCCTATCTATATTGGTGGCACCCAAGGCTATGCAGTCACCTAGTACTAAGCAATGCGATCTCCTTTGACTTTTTCTGGCTATTCAACACTTGTGTCCAATTAGCCACACTATCCCATCAATGTGACTCTACAACTGCCTCTCATCTGTTTGTTCTTTCAATTCCCATGCCACCGTTATTTCAGGACTTCATTACATATCTCTAGGACAAACGCAATCTTCCTCTAAATGATCTGTCTACCTCTAGCTTCCTCCTTGGCCAATACTCCCTGTTGCCAAATTAATCTTCTTAAAGCATAGCTCTAATTATGTCATTCTCCAGCTCAAAATCCTGTAATCACTCCCTTTTGACTCATAAATTAAATTAAAAATCTCCTACTTGGCTATCTGGATGTTGGATAATTTGAGTACACTAACCTCACTTTTGAACTTTGATAGACACTAATTTACTATTTAGTCTTGACAAACCAAACTTAGTTTATATACTTAAATTTCATTAAAGTATTTTCATTATTAGTTTAATTTAGGGTTTGGAACATCCCTTTAAGAAGATTAATTAAGAAATAATATCCATTAAAATGCCATTTATTCTAAGCATGTAATTATTTTATTAAAATCAGAAAGCTTACAAGTTTGGAGATAATAATTATTTCCAAATGAACCAATTTGTCTTTAGACAACATTAACTATTCTATATGTTTTGCTATTATCAGGAACATGTAAATGACTCACAATGGTTTAGAAGTCATAGAGTCAAATTACTTAGCAAACACATGCTGAACTTCTGAGCTTAGACGGCATTCTTCTCTATGTTGGAAATTTGGAATGGAGCATCTTTGCTTCATCTTTGCTCCAGCAGCATCCATGCACTTGAGGAAACCCCAATGACATCACAGCCTCTTAGGTATAACAACTGAAAGGAACTCAAATCACATGCTGTCCTTAAAATTATTTTATATAGACTGATCCTCCATCATTCAGTGTTGATTTAAACACACATTAAAATTTGCACAGTTCCCAGGCTGTGATCCAGAAACAAGAGTTGGAATAACAATAAATTCCTGTTCTGATTGTGACATCATATGAGCATCTCAGCTATTTTCAGTATCACACATTTTATTCTTCTGATGGTCATTTGCAGTAGTAGAGAGCATGTTTTTTTTAAGCGATCAGAGCACACTTATTTATAATAGAAGACAGTATTTTAGGTCCCTACTGTTGTAGGTGGGAAGAATTGTTATAAACTTAGAATCCATGATGTTTCTCTGAAATGGAACTTATGGTAAATATTTTAGGTACAGCAAATGGGTCACAAAGTTTTGACATAACCACAGAGCCATAGGATAAAGAAGTCATAGCCAAAATATAAACAATTAAAATTACTGTTTCAATAAAATTTTACTTGGGAACACTAAAATTTGAATTTATCATTCTTTTACAGTTTAAATATTATTTAAATCTTAAACTTCAACTATTGTGAAATGTAAAGGCATTTTTTAAACATGGACCATGTAAAAGCAGCAGTAGTGTATCATTATCAGCTGCAGATGTGTCATAAGCTTAAAAGCTATACTGACTCCTGCCTTTGGGGAACAAATGGGTAAAATAAAGTTAGGTTAGGTATCAGGGCGGGGGATGTGATCAGTGGTGGAGTGTTTCACTAAAATGCACAAGGCCATGGATTCAATAAGCAGTATCTAAAATTAACAACAGGTCACATTAGATTCAGTACAATCAATTTGAAATGAATATGTTATCATTTACTTAGAAATCAGGGATGTACTTGGACCTTTCCTTAGCTATAACTATTCTCTGAAATTGAGATTTCTAAACTCTATTCAGGAACCTGCAGCTTACAAGGCATAGGGGGAGGAAATTGATTTTCTCCTTGTCCATCAATATTCAGATACCTGACTGTTTTATGTGGACTTCAGAATCATGTTAAATTGGAGATAGGGGAAAACTGCCTTGGATGGTAATGTCAGGCTTAAGACTTACATGATACATTGCTTTGCTTGCTTGGATTTTATACTCAAAGCTACTTATACTTTGGTAGCCTATCTCTACCAAGAGTACATTGCATCTAGATATCAAATAGTCACATATCCCCTTTATACAATAATCTGAGGAATAAATAATTGGGTAGATGAAATGTACTTATTGTGGAGTCCACTATGAGCACTTAAGCATTACTTTCTCTTACTTATAATTATTCCCTCTGATGGTATAGTTAGGAATATGCAGCAGGTCACAATGTAACATGCCAGGAGCTTCTGTTACATTTTTCAGGAAAAAGAAACCAGTGTTTTTCTTTAGATTTGAAGCCTTCCATATTTTTTACAAGAACATTTTGAGTGATCAAACTTGTATTTATTTTTATATCTCCTTCCAATGACAGTGTTTGCTTTGGTGTCTCTTGTATTTTAAGTGAATGGACCTAATTTGGCCTTGAAATATTAATTGTAGTATTAGGTGGAATAAAAAATTATCATGCCTGAAGGATATAAAAATATGTACACAAAATGTGAACCTCATTACTTGACCACATGGTTTAACTCTCATTTCTTTCAAATTCTTAGTGGCTAAAGGAATTCTGCTCTTTGGTTTTTAGATTTTGGCTTATGCTACCAATATTCTTAACATTAAATGTTCAAATCCTTAGGGAATATAAAAGTTGTGCAGGCATTTGATATTATAGAGTGAACACATTAATGAATATGTTATATATTACATAAGGAAAAGAAACTCTCCTATTTTTTATTTTTTCCATAATAGGTTCAGTTTTATCACAACTTTTCCCTGAATACTCATCCTCTTATCTCTTTCCCTTCAGGGACTGCTGACAGTCCAGCTTCCCTGTGTATCCTTGGGTTGATATTGGAAGGATAATATTCAATCTATAACCAAACTGAGGAGGACATTTCAAGTGAACATTTGACATCTATTATAAATACCTTATATTTTATTAGCACTTACCTTCTTGAAGGGGTACATTTGAATATATCTTAGGGGTGTGTGGTATGAAAAATGCTTTCACAAGAGTTGATTAGAGCTACAGATTTCTCACATATGAATCTGTTTACTCGTTTGGCTAGAAGTTACTAAACATACACTGTGAGCTAGCATTTCACATACTTGTATAAATGTACAGTAGTAGCAGGGCTTCACTCTTAAAAGATGCGTACTGTGGTTTCAAGAGGACTTACAAATACTAATTCTGAATTTAAATTATTTGAATTCTAAATTCAGCCACTTACTGATTTTGTGACCATGGGATATTACTTTCTTAACACTTCCATTTCCTAATGTATGAATTGATTGATTAAGATATCCCCTTTATTGTAGATGAACAGTCTTATTAAATAAGAAACACAGAGCCAATTGCAGAGTTAAAAGCCCAAGAGGTCAGAGCAGTAGCTGAGAGCTGAGCTTACCCTTTGCTGTCGCTGCTGTCCTTCCTCTCAGCAAGAGGCCTACTTCCTGTGTGTTTGTCCTTTTTATTGACTTTCTGTTCTGCTTTCTCATTGGTTGTAAACCCAACCACATGACCTCCTCATCACTGCCTGTCTGTACAGGCATCCAGGTATTCTATGTTTGGTATTGAGATTAAAGGCATGTGTTTCCATGCTGGCTGTATTCTTGAACACACAGAGATCCGCCTAGCTCTGCCTCCCAAGTGCTGGGATTAAAGGCGTGCACCACCACCGCCCAGCTTCTGCTATGGCTCCCTATAAGCTCTGACCCCCAGGCAACTTTATTTATTAACATGCAAATAAAATCACATTTCCGTACAAATAAAATATCACCATACTTTATACAATAATCTGAGGAATAAATAAGTGGGTAGATGAAATGTACTTATTGTGGAGTCTACTATGAGCACCAAAGAATACTTTCTCTTATAATTACTCCCTCTGATGGTATAGTTAGGAATGTGCAGCAATTGTTGGAACACTTTACTATTTTCAGTTTGGCATTACAAAGATTCTGGGAAGACTTTTAAGGGGATGATGTGTGCACTCTGTCTAATTTACAGGAACTGAGACAAGTTATGCACCCAAGTTATTTTACTGTAAGGATGGGACTAATAAATCATGTTCTGCAGGTCTGTGCTCACTTACTATTCTCTTTGCCTGAATCCTCCCGACCCACTGTTGAAAACCTATAAACCGTAAGTGTACAGATGTGGTTTTCCCATTCCATACTCACTTTCCAGTTGCATTACAATATTGTGTTCATTAATCCTCTTGCGTAGGCATTGAACATACAGGACAGAAAAGACATGTATCAAAAGAAACTGAAAAGAAACATTAAAAAAAAGTCCACCATCTGTTTTCAAGTTTTAATACTATTCAGAAACGTTAAGTTTGAGTGAACATTAATAGCCTGGGGAGACAAATGTGCATCTTCTGATAACAGGTTTGTAACTGGTCCTGATAACTATCAGCATGCAGATTACCCAAAAGGACAATCTAGAAATCAAACATGCACAGTGAATTTTTTTTTATCAAGATACAACTTTGGGCAAGGTACAAGGTCTTCAGACTTCCATGAATAACAGAGTTCGGCTGTATAATTGGAATCTTGATTCCCCATTCATATTGGCAAATGTTATTTTTGTCTGTGAAATGATGGAAGGATGCTTCCTACTGGGAAAGGTGAGATGAGTCTAAATGAAACCTATAATTCATATGATTATAACCCTTGCAAATGAAAGAATCTGATTTGCCAGGAGTCCTAATAATAGGCAAGACCATGGGGCCAAAATAGCAATCAGAGATTAGTCAAATGTTTTCCACATTTATGGAGAGAAATCTCTGTTTCTTCTAATTCTGCTCGGAGCCATGCAGTGATGCTCACATTTCCAATCACCTGTGGTGGCCACCACTCATATTTGCATGGGAAGTAATTTTTTTTTAATTTTGAGGAAAGCTGATTGTGTGGATGAAGCTGACACAGTTCTTTTCAATTCTCAGCATTGTTTTCCATTCACTTCTGTAACCTATTAATCAATCTTTGATACCTTCTCTTTTTCTCCTTAGCACCCAAGAGAGACACTTTATCTCTGTTGGCTTCAGGGGGCTCATCCTTAATACAGAGGTGCCCAAGACCCATTACAAACTCATACCCAGGATATATTTCTGCAGCTTTCAAAGCAACATTACACGTTTCATTTTATGCTGAAGTCCATCTGATTTAAATAAAGGCCAAATTATTCTTATTATCAAATTTTAACATATGTATATAATAAAACAGTTAGCAGAAGACCTTATATGGGATCTCAAGACAATGACTGCCGGCAGCTTGTTAAATATGAGGCAATAGGACCCATTTTTGGACAACCTATTTCAAGTGATAGATTTTGAGATTCGAAACAGTAATACATGATTAAGCATTATTAATGACTTGAAAAGAAAACGTAATAAGCAAAATCATGAACATTCTTAATTTTAGAGTAGCTTGGAAAAAGTCCTAGAAACTTAGACGAGTCTTTGCTATTGTAATTTACAGATCATTTTTTAATGTTTGATTAAAGAAAAACAACTCTTAGTTTCTTAGCTGTGCCCTCTATTCTTTTTCTGCTTTTCTTTATCTAAAAGTTCCTTCTCAAAGTTAATCTTTTTAGTTTCCATTTATCTCTTCCATTTAAAAAAATTCTATTCTAGTTCTCCTAGGTACCATAGAATTCTTTTCTCTCATCAAAATATAAAACAAATGTGTTGTTCTTAGCATAAAGCTCAACAGATAATTTTATCTTTTACTTTTTTGTGTGATTTTACGAAGTTCAACAACAAAAGCAGCTATCACTGCATTTGTCAAGTAAAGCTTGTCTCATTTAATGCTACACTGGTGTCTTTTGTCCCAAGAGTTTTCTTGAGAATTAGCTGAAGTATTTTCTGTTTATACAATGTAAGTGCCATAGTTTGGATGAAACATGTTCCCCACAGGCTCCTCTCTTTGAATACTTGGTCCGTGATAGTGATTCTGTTTTTGGAAGGCTGGAGGGAGTGGGTCACAGGAGTGGGCTTTGAGGATGTAGCACCTGATTTTCCTTCCTTCCTTCTCTCCTAACTGAGGACACCCTGTGAGTAGCTGCCTATTGTTCCTGCTGTTGTACCTTCCACAGTGTGACGCATTTATAACCCCTTTAAACCACGAACCAGCATTAATCCTCTTGTATTTAAATTGATTCTTCTCAACATTTGGTCACAGCAGTGAGAAAAAAAAAACTTAAGACATGAACAAATACATCATAAAATATGCCAAACTGTCTTCTAATTGGACTATATTACCTTGTTACTACCTTGCGGTTATGGTTTTTGAAGTTGTCTTTTGTATTTTCATTTTATAGAACAACAACAAAATAATAGAATTTTAAATAATATCTTCAGGAAGTTATTATTTAGCTGGCAATGGGTGGAACAAGAGAAAAACCTAGGTACAGAGAATTCCAAAACACATCCCTACCCCAACCACACTGACCTTCTATTGATGGAATGTTATGTTAATGGTATACTAATTGTCAGCAGAGAAAGATCACTTAAATCTAAAGCAAAACAATTAAGGTGACTACAAGAAAATTTTTTAAAAAATCATGCTTTGATAGTTTAAAATTATCTTTGGTCTTCTTTATGAGAAACAATTTATTTTGAGGACAAAGAACTGTCAATCAGCTAGCTGAAACATCGCAAGCAGGTGGTAACACAGGTGATGTTCTGATCTTAGTTTTGATGTAATGTTGGTGACCTGGGGCTGTATCTTCACAACATGAACATCTGTGGTTCCTTGAGATATGGGTGATCATTATTGGATCTCTACACTTCCAGTAAGCATTCTATTTCCCTTCTTTACCTTATAATAGGATTATTTTACTAATCCAATTAGAAGTGCTAGACCTCTGCATTCCTTCACATAGTGATACAGTGTCCATCAACCATCCACTAAGAATCTTCTAAATTTCACTTTCCTATAACTACAGATTTTTTTCAAACCTGAATTTCTATAAATTATAAAATGAACAATATTGGTTATTAGATAACAAGCTGTACAATTTTAATGATTTAGTTTTTACTTTTAAAATTGAGATTTTAGAGTTCCTTCAAAAGAAAAGAAAACAGTTTCTACATTTGAATACATGAAATCATCATTCATTAGAAGATACATGAGGGTTTTGACTTCTTTTTTGGTAGCTCAGTCTATAGTGAAAAGGCTTCGGAGCAGGCAGTGTGAGACTCCTGCAGAAGGTGAGAGCAGTCCCCAGAGTGAAGGACCATGGACTCTCCCTCTGAGCAGACTCCTACACAATGTACACAGAAGTATGTTAATATGCTGGGTCCACTTTTGGAAAGAAGAGATCTGCAGCCCTGTGCATTAAATAGATGAGGTCAGAGCTTGTTTTACTAATCATCCTGAAGAAGTGGGTGGAATGCCTTCACAAAACCTCAGTTGTGGCTGTTTCTGTAGAATATAGTTGCTTCTAATTTCTCTCCCAAGAAAGTCCACAATTATGGAAACTAGTGAAATAAAACTCATCATAGTGGCTTTTGAATATACCATTTCCTCACTTCTTTCAGTCCTTAATTACCACTGATCCCTTCACTTTCTAACACATCATTTGCTGTGCTCCCTTTCAAACCCTCATAGATTGGCCTCTAGGCTCCTTCCACAGGCCATATACTAATTTGGACCACTAAAAGCTATGATACAGATCATTACAGATAAGACATCACTAATATTAGTGGGGAAGCATATTTTTTCCTGCTCTGTCTTATTCACTATTACATACTTTGTCTTATTTATAAAATGCCCCATGGGAGGATTAGGTCAAATTCAGGCCTATTGTCTTATAGGCCTGCAAGTGACGAACATATATTGTTATTCTTCAAATGAGAGTGATTCCACAAAAGTAGGGGCCAACTGTAAATAAATAAAAGTAGAGAGTAGCTCACTGTTACTAAAGGATATTGGCTAATGTAAACTATGTGACCATTCCATGTACTTGCAATTTCCCATTGTGAGATGGAGATAAAAATCCATTTCTTTTAACTATAAGATAAATATTCTCTAGATTAAGAAAAATATTTGGCAGAGCCCTGCTACCCCATGGCCAGATAAAGACCAAATCAATACTAATTTTCTGTAAAAAGCCTATGAAGTCTGTATGAAATGTATTTAGAAATTTCAAGCTCTGATTCTAGAATCAAAATTAGTCATGTAGCTTCTTGAAATAGTTTTTTTTGAGATATACATACACACATATTTTATATGACTGCAAGAAGTTACATACATATATATATATATATAGCAATAAACTTTATGGATAGATAATATTCACATAAAATTATTTTTTAGCTCTATGAAAACTAGGACATGAAAAAGTACTTTGCAGGCTATCTAAAGAGAAATGTAAACACCAACCCAACCACAAAACCTTTGACCTACAATCTGTCCTACCTGCAAAATATGCTAGGGCAAAGTGGCACAAGCCTTGTGGGAGTAGCCAACTGATGATCTAAGTCCCACACTAAGAGATGGACCCCATACCTGACACTTCTTAGATGACCAAGAACTTGAGACCTATGGTAAAACCAAATACTACCAGACCCCCCCAAAAAAAATAATAATAAAATAAACTGATTCCTAATGATATTCTGCTATATTTGTAAATCAATGCCTTATTCAGGGAGGCTTCCTCCTGCAACACATGGGAACAAATACAAAGACCCACAGTCAGACATCAGAGAGAGGGGAGAGAGAGAGAGAGAAAGAGAGAGAGAGAGAGAGAGAGAGAGAGAGAGAGAGAGAGAGAGAGAGAGAGACTTTGGAACACACAGCTCTAAATGGGATGTCTTTACCAAATCTTTCCTCTCAGAGCTTAGGGAACCCATAGAAGAGGAAGCAGAAAGAGTGTAAGAGCCAGAAAGGATGGTGGAGATACCAAGAAAACAAGGCCTTCTACATCAACGTGATCAAAGCTTATATGAACTCATAGAGACTGAAACAGCAATCACAGGACCTTCAGGGGTTTGCACCATGTCCTCTGCGTATGTACTATAGCTTTCCATTTAATATTTTTACAGTAATACTTTCATGGGACTTCTGAATGTGTGAACAAGTGGGCCTCCTATTCTTGTTGTTGTTGTTGAACCAATGAGTTTTATTGGAGTTACTTACAGAAATATGGGTGAGGGGTTACTTACAGGCACAGAAATGACTCAAAGACCAATACATCACTGTACTGGCTGGTTTTGTGTGTCAACTTGGCACATACTAGAGTAATTAGAGAGGAAGGAGACTCAGTTGAGGAAATACCTCCATGAGATCCAGCTGTAAGGCATTTTTTCAATTAGTGATCAATGGGGGAAGTCTCAGCCCATGGTGGTGGTGCCATGTCTGGACTGGTAGTCCTGGAGTTTATAAGAAAGCAGGCTGAGAATGTCATGTGAAACAAGCCAGTAAGCAGCAGCCCTCCATGGCCTCTGCATTAGTTCCTGCCTTCAGGTTCCAGGCCTGCTTGAGTTCCTATTCTGACTTCCTCCAATGATGAACAATGATCTGGAAATGTAAGCCTAATAAACCCTTTCCTCCCCAGCTTGTTTTTTGTTCATGGTGTTTCATCACAGCAACAGAAACCCTAACTAGGACAATCACCAATCACCAAGGCCCACCTCAGCATGGGTGACTGTTCACAAAGCTGGGAAACTGGAGCACATTGCACAGCCATCAGGTAGTATCAACAGGTTGGAGAGTATCCTTTCCAAGTGACTCTGGTCTAATCTTCTTCTGGCAGCTCTGCTGGTTTCTGCTTCTTCCAGGCAGCTGGGCTAGTCTTGGAGTTTTCTTTGCAGGTCGGGGACCTCTGATTCTTATGCCTTCTCTTGGGGCTCTTTTATTTTTCTACTGGTTTGTCTTGATCAACTTCAATTTGATTTTTTTTAAATTTTATTGTATTTTACTTTGTCATGTTTTGTTGTTGCTCTTAGAAGCCTGTTCTTTTTCAATGACAGATAAAAAGGGAGTAGATCCATACAAGAGATGTGGGGTGGAACTAGGAGGAGTAGAGAGAGGGGAACTTGTATTCAGATTATATTGTATGAAACAAGAATCTATGTTTAACAAAAGGGGAAAAACAAAGAAATCCCCAGTCAGGCTGGCCTTGAACTTGCTATGCAAATCAGAGTGGCCTTGGGGACAGGGACAGAAGAAAGAAAAAAAAAGGAAAAGTAAGCTAGGATGTGGAAATTAGCAATATACTTACAATTAAGAAAATAAACAATTAGATTGCCATTTTAAAATTAAGTCAAATTTTTTCACTGAGGCCTATAAAACTCTAAAGCCTTTATGTGATTTTTCTATTATATTGTAGCTTCCAAACCCAAAAGTTTAATGCATTGTCTGTTAGACAATCCCACATGGTTAAGATATTAGCAGAATATAACATAATAGCATTTTTTTTGCTATGAAAATAACAAATTTTCTCATATGAAAATACTGCAAAAGCACAGTATCGTCTTTAGTGGTCAACTATAGGGATTCCCAAAATTGTCTGTGGACTTGATTGAAAAGAAAAGTCTAAAATGGAAAAAATCATGTTTGAAATTCTCTAATTCATATGAGGAAATTCAAACCTTAAAGTGCTTTATTCTAATGCTGCCTTTCTGCTGTTCCAGAGCCTCTTCAGAAATATTTGCTTTCCCTGGAATTAAAATGTTCTTAATTGGCATCCTGGCATTTTTCACATTATTTAATTCTATGACATTAAAATTATTATTCATAGTGACTTTCTTCCATGCTCTCTGTGGTGGAAAGAAATACATAAGCTGGTCTGGAATAATTTGAAATCACTCAGTGAAAGGCACAGAAGCAGTGCCTCATGCACCCCAAGAACAGATGGTAATAATAAAATCAGTTTTCTGAATTGATTGCATGTAATTTCAGACCAGAAATCATTGCTGCTTTGAGGGCAGTATGCAAGTGATTTTGTAAGTTTTGCATACTAGACTTAAAGTTAGTGCTGCCAACTCTTACTCATGGTTCCACCTCACCAACATTAATTATCTGAGTAAAACTGGCTTGTCTTGCTCTCTTCATAGACACAGTTTCGTCTTAACAAAGGTGGATAAACAAACGACCACACAACAACTCTAAAAGCTTTGGAAGGCATTAAGTAGAACTTCAGTGAAGATGTTCTTATGGGGCATCTAAAGAAAATATACCATCCAGAAGAGGAAAATGTCCTAAAGACATTGTGTATGGCCGTAAACCTCCCAACATTATGTGTATTATGAAACAGCTGTTTTCAAGGCAAAACTCCATAATAAATTCCCTGATCTTCACACCAGGCTTTACTTCTCACACTCTATATAGATGCTAGGTCTCTTAATGCTTCCAGTGTTGCATAAAAATAGCTTCAGTTAACTATGGATAAAACATGAAAGAATCTTCTTCATTGCCCTTTTTAAATTTCATGATTGTATACTTACAATTTCTTTAAATTGAGAATAGACTTTGTGGTGTTTTGTGTGTGAGACTGTAGTCCCCCATGCCCCGCTTTGCTCACATCCTGATATCTCACCCTATTCACTTATTCTCTTGAAATGTGTTTATGATTGTGAACTCTTAACACCACAACACAGGCAATCTGGCTCTGTTAAGAGTATTCTTATAAAGGATAAACTTTTTAAATACTCTGAATGGGAACTGTGCTTTCAATCATATGATCATTCTAAGCAATAACATTTGAAGTTCAGCTAAGTGTATTAAAAATGCTAAACAGAGTTTTAGGTTTCTATATGTGTAACTGAAGTATGTGACCCTGTGTTCAAGATTACTTGGGCAGTTGAACAAAAACCAATCATTAGTCCCATTCTTATATATTATTCACTGTTTTCTTAGCCAAGTGCCAGATAGTAAATGATTTTGCTTTCTGTTGTTTTTAAAGATCAATAAGGGTTAGAGTTTCAGGAAAGCTACTAATATAAAAATATAATTAACATTGTGTTTACTTCTAGACTCTCATGGGGAGCAGAGCGGTGTTGAAACAATTTGCAGTCATCTTCCTTCTCTTTTGTTCATTCATTTGTTTAAGGCCAGTATGGGCACATGCTGTGGATATCACTCTGTATGCTGTAAATGTGTTGGTCTGATTGGTTAATACATAAAGTGCTGATTGGCCAGTAGCCAGGCAGGAAGTATAGGTGGGACAAAGAGAGAGGAGAATTCTGGGACCAGGAAGGCTGAGTCAGGAGTCACCAGACAGACACAGAGGAAGCATGATGTAAAGATACCAGTAAGCCACAAGCCATGTGGCAAGGTATAGATTTACAGAAATGGGTTCATTTAAGATGTAAGATTTAGCTAGCAAGAAGCCTGAGCCATTAGGCCATACAACTTTAATTAATATAAGCCTCTGTGTGTTTACTTGCATCTGAGTGGCTGTGGGCTTGGGCAAGACTGGAGAAAACTCCAGCTACAGGCATATTCTTCCTAAGTCAATAGAAAATAATTTTTAGCTCTAGCTATTTGTGTATAAGGAGGGCATCTGGAGCAATCCAATCCCTTCAAATAACAGAGAACTAACGTTGACAAACAGCTTAGTCATTACTAAATGTTGAGTCAAAGACTTTCTCTTCTCTCCTTGCTAAAACAGAACTGATACCTAGAACACACCAGGTCCTTGGCAGGCTGTCTGCACGTATCTATTTAGTGCAATTCCTGAGGGATTTGTTAATGTCCTAGATGATACCATTATGCAAAATCCTTGGTTCCTTGAATTCTCCCTTTGTCTACTCCACTCTATCAAACTGTTTTGGCTTCTGGCCCTCTTTTAATTGTCCCTGTCAATGAGGGAAGTGATCATGCATATGAGATGAAGGATAGCAGATGGCAAAGCAGTTTAACACACTGTTAGAATGGCAAGTCTAGGACACAGGAAAGCAAAACTGTATTTAAGATGAATGACCAGAAACAATTCAAGATTCATGGAGTTGCTAGACGATAAACTGGGGCAAAGACTTTAAATGCTAGAAAATCTGTGAAATAGTAACAAGAAATGACAGACACTTCTACTTCAGTATTATACCCGAATCCAAGACTGACTTCAGCCATACACTGAACATCCATCTGTACCTGATTTAGATTTGTGTCTAAAAAAATCTAAAAATTTGAAATTAGTGCACACATGGAAGGAGGCAATATATTAGACTACTGAAGACAATTGAGAACATGGGTACATGCATTCATTATCTTATTTTATGACTGATTCTATTATATATGCAAAATATATTCAGATTTATAATTTAGTTCACATGAATTTGTGGACATGTTGAAAAGAACATTAGAAATGAGACAATTTAGATAAAATTGCCATTGCCATTTTCATTTTGTTTATATAAATTCAGAGTTTTTTTGTACCAAAGTACATATCACTATATTATCTTAGAAGATAGAAATGACTATTAATGCCATTATCTCCTGCTCTTTGTGGTATTTTTCTGCTTTTTCTAATTTCACTGATATGCGAACTTGTATTGATAACAGTCAACTCTTATGGGACTAAGAATATAGTTATTCTCTTCCATATGCCCAGGGTATATGAAGTGAATCATATATGCTCATTAATAATGTGTTCTATGTTATTGTTCCACACTGTATTTCCAACTAGGCATTTAGAATTATGCAGATATTGATGTAGTTTTGTAAGTTCTACAGATAAGAAAGAAAAACTCAGAATCAAAAGAAACAAGAGAACTTAATAATCTCTCCTCATTCTTCAAGTAGAAGATTTAGAGTTGAATATGTAATGTTCCTGAAAAACTTCTTGTTCCTAATGTGCTAAGAGACTTGGCAGCCAAGCTTATTTCATCAAGTGAAAGAAAGAATTTACTAACAAGATGAATCACATTTTAAACTAGGCAGCTATTAGCACTCAGAGAATTAATGTGTAAGTCTTTTCTTTGTGTTTGGAGGCAAAAGTGGAAGACTGAACAGGGGGATATGTTAGGAATTCTAAAACTAACTTGTACAATACAATAGTTATCATATATGTGAATTATTTCAGGTTTAAATTATGTATAATAAAATAAAATAAAAATTAAGTTGCTCTAGTCATTTGTGAATTGTTCAATAACTATGAACAATGGCTATCATACAGGACAATGGGGACTTAAGAGTTCCACTATGGTAAATTTGCCTATCACACAGAGAGTTCTCTATTGAAGAATATACAGCATACATGTTCTAAAGGAGAACTTAGGGGAGAAAAAAAGACAACAATACTTACAGTTAAATAACTGAAAGAACAGCATAAGGTCATGCATCTTTAGTTGCCAAAGAAATGACAACAAAAGACATACATGTAGTGGACATCAAAGGAACTTTAAATATACAAAAACAGATAATAAAGCAAAAAAGTGTCTACATAGTTGGACCTTCCAATTTCACATACAAGGATAAGAGAAGCAATGACTACCGTGGAAAGAATCTGGGTATAATCTTAAAAGTCTACCAGCCTGGGGTCATTCAACCTAATTGTTTATTACTCAGGGTGTGGTTTGGGGATATGTGTGTGTGTTTTTCATTATATATATTCATGATATAAAAGATTTATCTCCTGCACTTGTAGTACTAGCTCGTTGATGGATATCTCTGTGTCAAGCCAGTCTATATCAGAAGACATGCAACACTACTGTAGCTTCACCTCATGCTTTTCTATGTGTTTCATATTTTAACCAGTTGCTCAGAAGATCTTAGTTTCCTCCTAATTGTCTGTTTAATTTATAGATGCAAATTAAAATCCATTTCCTTAGGGCCTCTGAGGTACCACAGTGGATAGAAGAAGTAGAAACTCTTACCTTTCAAGCTTGATGAGCTGAGTTTGATCCCTGAAAGACATGCAAGGGTTGAAGTAGAGAACCTACCCCACAAATTTGTCCTTGGATACCCATATATTCTAGTGGCATGCATGTGCCAGTACACACACACACACACACACACACACACACACACACACACACACAAGTTTTAAAAACCTGTTTAGTTTCTTTTACAATAGTCACATTGATACTTATTGTGAGACTAAAGAGAAATAATGATTCTGTTTTTAATTTAATTTAATTTAATTTTACAATATAGTTTAATTCTACACATCAGCCACGGATTCATTTGTTCTCCCCCCTCTGGCCCCCCTCACCTTCCTCCCAGCCCACCCCCCATTCCCATCTCCTCCAGGGCAAAGACTCCCCCGAGGACTGAGATCAACCTGGTAGACTCAGTCCAGGCAGGTCCAGTCCCCTCCTCCCAGGCTGAGCCAAGTGTCCCTGCATAAGCCCCAGGTTTCAAACAGCCAACTCATGCAATGAGCACAGGGCCCAGTCCTACTGCCTGGATGCCTCCCAAACAAATCAAGCCAATCAACTGTCTCACCTATTCAGAGGGCGTGATCCAGTTGGGGGCCCCTCAGCCATTGGTTCATAGTTCATGTGTTTCCATTTGTTTGACTATTTGTCCCTGTGCTTTATCCAACCTTGGTCTCAACAATTCTCGCTCATATAAACCCTCCTCTTTCTCACTAATTGGACTCCTGGAGCTCCACCCAGGGCCTGGGCATGGATCTCTGCATCCAGTTCCCTCAGTCATTGGATGGGGTTTCTAACATGACAATTACGGTGTTTGGCCATCCTATCACCAAAGAAGGTCAATTGGGGCTGTCTCTCTACCATTGTCAGCAGTCTGTTGTGGGGGCATCTTTGTGGATTTCTGTGGGCCTCTCTAGCACTTTGCTTCTTCCCAAGAAAGACACGGGGGTCACCCAATGACGGAGAAATGGATGAGATCTACATGAACAGCCTGGACATGAGTGGGGGTAATGAAGGGCAAGGGTCAAGGGAAAGAGAGCTTGGGGGAACAGGAGATCCCAGCTGGATCAAGAAGAGAGAGGGAGAACAAGGAATAGGAGACCATGGTAAATGAAGATCACATGAGAATAGGGAGAAATAGTGATTCTTTAGAGATGGTTTCATAGGAGTTCAAGGCTGAAAGCACAGCGAGGTTGACCTGACAGCCTATCGCTTCATGAGTTCTCTATCTTACATGCAGTTGGAATTAAATTGGCCATCTCTTTGAAACAAATGTGCACATTTATGTAAGAACATAGATAATTACAGATTTAGAAATTGAAAGCATGGTGGTTCTAAGATGTTACATGTAGATGGATGAAGTGTAGTGAAAGTCCTGAATTCAGAGAGCAGGGAAGAATCAGCTTGATAATTCAAAGTTTCGAATTATGAATGAAATTCAGAGTTGGATATATAGAAAGTCTGCTGTAGATGTAACTAACCGTCTTATTAAATAAGAAACACAGAGCCGATTCAGAGAAGAAAGCCAAGAGGTCAGAGCTAAAAGCCTTACCCTTCCTGCTTCAGCCAGAGCTCTCCAAAAGGGACCTACTTCCTGTGTGTATGTCTTTATATAGTCTAGCTGTTCTGCCTTCTCATTTGTTGTAAACCCAAAAACGTGACTGCCTCGTCATTGCCTGAATGTACAGCCCTGCAGATCCTCTATGGTATTGAGATTAAAGGTGTGTGCCTCCAATGTTGGCTATATCCTTGAACACACAGAGATCTACCTAGCTCTGTCTACCAAGTGCTAGGATTAAAGGGGTGTGCCACCTTGCTATGGCTCTAATAGCTCTGACCCCTGGGCAACTTTATTTATTAACATACAATTAAAATCACATTTCAGTACAAGTAAAATACCACCACAGTCTGCTGACAGTCCCTTCCCTTCATCCTTGAGACCCTTGTCTCTCATCAACAGAAAACACAAACACCAAAGAGTTCCCCCCTTGACTATTTTCAGTGAAACAGTTGAGAGATAACAAATACTTACATATTAAAATTATTATTGTTTCTCTGAAAGTGAAGTATTTCTGAATATTTTGTGTGAGTTTGGCAGTGGCAATCATGGACTTTTTAAAAAACTTTATACTATAATAGTGATAAAAGTCTTGGAGGTTCCCTACAAGTTTACAGAGAAAAACACAAAAGCACGTGAGGCTAGCCAATGTGTGCAGGTTCAGATTCCCTGCACTGTGTCATTCCCAAGCAGGCCACTTGTAAAGCTAAGAAGATGAAGACTAAATCAATATGGAGACATCAATGTATTGGACCTGCCAGAACATGGGTTTTCTAGCAAACAGTAAGCTTAAGAGAGGTGCCATGTGAGCTGAACTTAGCAAGGCCATGGGTGAGACTGCCAAATGCTGCTGGAGGCAATGCCATGGCATCAAGTTCTCCTGATGCTGGACAGGGAGTTGCAGGATTTAATCCTTGTCCTGCTGGGTTTTGATTACATTTGATTCCATCTCTCCTTCCTCTTTGGATGATAATGCTAATATCCTGGTCTTGTACTTTGGAAATATGTCACTTTGTTTTTTTCATTTTTACAGGGGTATCACACAAATTGCCTTGAGTCTCTGTACAGACTTTAAACTTCAAGTCTTGAACAGTGTTATAACTGTTGGCCCATGAAGTTGGACTAAATGAATTTTTCATTGTATGGTGGTCATGAGCCCTTGGGGGTCAGGATTTGAATATGAAAGGATCCCCATATAGACTCCTGCTTTTCAAACTTCCTCCTAAGTTGCTGGCAGTTTTGGGGGAATATGAGGAAACACTGAGAGTGTAGCCTTGATGATAACAGTTTACCATTAGAGAAAGACCTCTGAAGGCTATACACAGTCCCTAGATCCTGCTGCTTTCCCTCCATATCTTTGCTACAGTCATATGGTCAACGTCTACCAGAGGTTCCCATCACCGTGACCTGCACAGCTGCTCATGCATTCTATACTGTAACACCCTCCAAAACCCAGATCAAAATCAAATCTTTATTCCTAAAATTATTCCAATCCATTGTTTTCAACACAGTAATGCAAAACTAACAACACAGGTGCCTTCAAGTACATTGATTTCTTTGGGCACAACACCAGGAGTGGTGTAGCTGAATCATATGATTTCACTTTTAGTTTTCATATGAATCTCTGTATTGACTTACAAGAAGCTGGGTTAATTTACATTCCAGACATTCACATTCTTCAAGTAAATGTCTGTTTATTATTTAGAGGACCTTTCAGCAAATATTTTTTGAAGAATTTTGATTCAAGAACTGCCTAGGGTCCTGAATATATACATATAAACAATACAGAAGTAGATATTGTCTTCTTTTAAAAGAATTATTTACTGATTTCATGTTTGTGTGTGTAAGTGTATCTGTGTGTTCTATGTGTATGCAGGTGCATTCAGATGACAGGGGGGGCATCAGATCTCCTGGAGCAAAGCTACTGATGGTTGCGAACTGCCATATGAGTGCTGGAAACTGAATCCAGATCCTCAGGCAGAGCAACATAGGGTGTTAGTCACTAAAGCATCTCTCTAGCCCTTGCAAGTAAGATCTATACGTATGGGCTTTGTAATATACTGGAGATAGTTTCTATTTTTAATTTCAGTTGCCATGTAGACATGGTTTCCCCAAGTATGTCTATGTTTATACTCTGTTTTAAGTGTCAATTCTTATAGACTAGTAAAAGTTGATTTTTTAAATTAATTATTTTCCAGCCCAGTTACAGTTTCCCCTCACCGTCCTCTCCTCCCAGTCCCTCCTCCTAACCTCCCCCATCTACTCCTCTTCCTTTCTCTTTAGAAAAGGAAAGGCCTCCCATGTATATAAGCCAGCCATGGCATATCAAGTTGCAGTAAGATGAGGTACCTCCTCTCCTATTAAGGATGGACAAGGCAATCCAGTAGGAGAAAAGAGTTCCAAAAGCAGGTGACAGAGTCAGAGACAGCACCTGCTCCCACTGTTAGGAGTTCCACAAGCAGACCAAGGTACACAACTGAAACATATATGCAGAGTGCATACATATGTCAGTCCCATGCAGACTTCCTGGTTGTTGGTTCAGACTCTGTGAGCCCCTATGAGCTCAGTTTAGTTGATTCTATGGGTTTTCTTGTGGTGTCCTTGATCCCTCTGGATCCCACAATCTTTTTTTCCCCCTCTTCCCCATCCTTGAGCTCTGCCTAATATTTGGCTGTGGGTCTCTGCATCTGTTTCCATCAGTTGCTAGTGAAGTCTCTCAGATGAGAATTGGGGTAGGTGCCAATCTATGAGTATTCAGAAGACTTTTAGCTATGGTACACTATAGTCTAACTACAGAATAATTTAATGATGAATACATTATAAAAATCCATGGAATACTACTCAGCAGAGAAAAACAATGACATCATGAGGTTTGCAGACAAATGGATGGATCTAGAAAAAATCATCCTGAGTGAGGTATCCCAGACTCAGAAAGACAAACATGGTATGTACTCACTCATAACAGGATACTAGATGTGGAACAAGGATGACTGGACTGCTACTCACATCACCAGGCAGGCTACCTGGAAAACAGGACCCCAAGAAAGACACAGGGATCGCCCAATGACAGAGAAATGGAATGAGATCTACATGAACAGCCTGGACATGAGTGGGGGTAGTGAAGGGCGAGGGTCGAGGGAAAGAGAGCTTGGGTGAGTGGGAGATCCCAGCTGGATCAACAACAGAGAGGGAGAACAAGGAATAGGAGACCATGGTAAATGAAGACCACATGAGAATAGGAAGAAACAAAGTGCTAGAGAGGCCCACAGAAATCCACAAAGATACCCCCACAACAGACTGCTGGCAATGGTCAAGAGACAGCCCGAACTGACCTACTCTGGTGATGGGATGGCCAAACACCCTAATTGTCGTGCTAGAAACCTCATCCAACTACTGAGGGATCTGGATGCGGAGATCCATGACTAGGCCCCAGGTGGATCTCTGGGAGTCCAATTAACGAGAATGAGGAGGGTTTATATGAGCGAGAATTGTTGAGACCAAGGTCGGATAAAGCACAGAGACAAATAGCCAAACAAACGGAAACACATGAAATATGAACCAATGGCTGAGGGGTCACCAACTGGATCAGGCCCTCTGAGTGGGTGAGACAGTTGATTGGCCTGATCTGTTTGGGAGGCATCCAGGCAGTGGCACCGGGTCCTGTGCTCACTGCATGAGTAGGCTGTTTGAAACCTGGGGCCTATGCAGGGTCCCTTGGCTCGGCCTGGGAGGAGGGGACTGGACCTACCTGGACTGAGTCCACCAGGTTGATCTCAGTCTGTGGGGAAGGCTTTGCCCTGGAGGAGATTGGAATGGGGGGTGGGCTTGGGGAAAGGTGAGGGGGGGGGAGGGGGGAGAACAAGGGAATCTGTGGCTGATATGTAGAACTGAATTGTATTGCAAAATAAAAATTAAAAAAAAATCCATATTAAAATCCTGAACATTTTATCTTTAGATAATCATTTTCCTAATATTTATAAATGTTATTATTAAATTCTGTTTTTAATATCTGCTATATAAATTATATTTATTTTGCACAGTATTAAATAAATCACACCAAATATAACAGGTATTTCCCCATTTTCTAATTGTGTTTTTATATTTATATCATGAATATTTTCTTTAATCTATAGTGCGAATCTTGGAATTTTTTAAGGCTTACCTATTCTGTTATGTTAATAAAACTAGTATTTCCTATGAACTTTATGTGGATAAAATAATGTGTGAAATGAGAGCTAAAAAGCAAAAAGACCTTATTAAACCTCACTTTTAAACTTGGCTTTGTTTTATGAAAATATTTTCATATATGAAAAAAATTTCCAATTGTTTAAATTATACATGTGTACATAATGTATAAGATATTTATTTTTAAAGCAATGTGGATAATACCTGAGAATTTTAAAACTTTTAAAATTTTAAATTGACTGTGTCATCAGTGCAAGTATAGCTTTTTTCTAGTTTGTTGCCTATGATTTCTACTAATATAGACACCAGAACTCCCATATGACTATAAAATCATTCATATTTTATTATTATTAATATTTATTATTATTATTATTATTATTATTATTATTATTATTATTGTGATAAGAACCGTGAACTAAAATCCAGCAATTTTTTAAACTACATAATTCTGTGTTGTCAAGTCCTGGAAGTGATGTCAACAATCTCTAGGGCTTAATTATCTTTTAGAATTAAAGTTTCAGCTTTTAATCTCATTTCCTTCACAGTTGTCTCTTCTGTCACGAATGTGCTATGAAAAATGATAGTAACTGCAGAAATAACCTAAATAGCAAAGTAGCTTATTTTCTTTTTCAGAACATAACAATTCTGAATGAAGTCATGCCTCACTTAACTTTGAAGAAGTATTTTGAGAAATTAATCTTTAATTCATTCCATCCATATGTGAGCATATATGAGTGGACCTACACAGACCTAGATACCTAGATATTAGACTATTGTAGTCACAAGATTAAGATGATTTCACCACAGATATTAACCTGTAGAACATGGTCCCACAGTACCATGTTATTGAATACTGTAAGCACTGTAACATGTGGCATGTGTGTACCTAAGCATATCCATACACAGAAAGTATACAGGAAAAATTTGATAATTGGAATTTTTTAGCTTCATTATTATCTTATAGAAACATCATTATGTATTCAGCACATCATTGCCCAAAATGATTTTGTATTTGAGGACCACCACTAGAGAAATAAAATTGGGCCGTGTATAACTCAGTTCATCTAAAACGGCATATGCTACCTATACCCCACAGTAAGATTCAATTATCCCTTATGAGAGAAAGAAACCTGAGGTGAATTTGCTTTCCCAAGATCTGAGAGAAGCAAATGGAACATGGGATGAAGTTATCACATGTAGAACCTTTCTTTCAAGAAAACCAATAACTCTAATTGAAGCATCTCACAGTATTTGATTTGCTTTCGCCCTGTAACCAAATGTTTCAATTAAACTCATTTGTATTAAAATGGCTGAGATCATTTCCAACACTTTGTTTAAATTACCACAGGCCTCAGCCTGGAATATAAAATTCAGACTTCAGAGGACACAGCCTAAACTCTGGGCAGCCTGTGGACTGAATGTAACCCAGTTCTTTATCTCCCTCATGGGAGTTCTCATTAGTAACTATAAGCATTTTTTTTCTTATACTTGAAACAAAAAATTCTTCCACAGAGTTAATCAGCATCTACAGCCAGGAAACAGGATTCCAAGGAAGTTTTCTATTTAAGGATATGTCTGGTTTCACACATATTAATGGAAAATGAAAATAATTGCTCTGCTTACACTTCAGAGCTACTCAAAACTACTAAAATGTTGTATAAGGAGGTCTGTAGTTCAAGGTCAACTCATCCTTGAGATCCTTTGTCTCTGCATCTACTAAAAAATATGAAGAGGACTAAGTTCTAATATATTTACACAATTACATCTAAGTCACAATTTTAAACATTAACTCCAATTAAAATTTAAGCCACTCGGACTGTTGTAGGACACAATGAAATCCTAAAGTATATTTGAACTCTGAAGGAACCATCTAGTTCCCTAAGTCAGGCCTAATTAGGTGAAGTGGTTTATTTACAGCAGTAACGCTTCTTAAAGGGGCATGGCAGCCTGTATAGTGACCCACAACCTAGGTATCACAGAAATGTAATCATTGATATAAAAGAAAGAAAAGCAGTGTGTACCATTTCAGGTGGAAATCTTGGGATATAGAAAATGTGTTTTCATCCAATATCATAAAACTATTTTAAGACATAGCTATCCTTTCCAATCTTGTTTTCTTGGAGACCCAATTGGCTAGAAAGTAGTAATTTCTCTCACACCTGAATTTAGGGTGAAGAACTTAAGTATAAAACAATTTAGCAGTGATTGTACAGTGGCAAGAACTCAGCATTGTGACCATAAAGTCATTGTTACTTTTAATGAAGGTTCAAAACAATACCTGCAGCTGTGTGTAAGTGCATTCTCCAAATGATCATGGGATTTGAAGTCCAGCACTGAATATTAGTTAGTTTCATGGGGTTCTTTCAGATCCTGCCAAGTGTATCCTCATTCTAAAAATTCAACCAAGGCTAGTTACTGAGAAGGAGCATCAGTACTTAGAGACTGAGGTATCTACACACTTCATTTATGACTAAGGATTATGTAATGTAAAATATGTTATCATTCTTGTCATATAATGAAATGTGATTCCAATTAGTCTTAATAGTAAAAATCAGGAGTCAAATGTTAGGGTGAAAGCTGAAAGATTAGAAAGCAGAGCAACAGCCACTAAAGAGTTCTTACCTCTATGAATCCTCAGACCAAGCAGGGGTCCTGTCTCTGTGAATCTTCAGACTGAACGGGATGAGATCCTATTTCCACACCCAATTTATATTTCTGTCTCCACCTCCCAAGTGCTGGGATTAAAGGTGTGTGCCACTCAAGTGCTGGGATCAAAAAACGTGATCCTCTCTAATGCTGAGGTTAAAGGCATGTACCACCGCCACCTGGCTCTGTTTCTCACTTAGACTGAATCAAACTCCTGTAGCTCAGGATGGTCTTGAACTCCTGATCTTCCAGCTTCCTCCTTCTAAAAACTGGGATTAAAGGTGTGTGCCTCTATGGTTAGATTAACTACTGACTAGCTTAACCCTCTCATCTCAAGTTTTATTTCATACTTCAGCATAATCTCCGTGTGTGTGTGTGTGTGTGTGTGTGTGTGTGTGTGTGTGTGTGTGTATGTGTACATGTGTGTGAGTGCTCACACAGGACATGTAAAAGGGAAGATGCATGTATTTCTATGGTGGCTGGCAGAGGAAGACTTTTGGAGTCCTCCTCTATTCCTCTCTGTCTTATTCCTCTGAGGTAGGTTTGTTGAACATGCAGCGAGGCTGGCAGTTAGCAAGTCCCAGCCATCCTCCTGCCTCCTGCAATTCCCATAGTGCTGTGATTACAGGACTGTGCAACCACTCCTTGCTTTTTCCCTGAGTTCTTGGGATTTTAACTCAGGGCCTCACACTTGAACAGCAAACACTTATCCCATTGAGGCATCCCCATAGCCTTATGAATCTACTTTTTAAGCTGAGTCTTTGAAACTATTCTCTCTTCTTTTTTCTCCTAAGTACAAAAGATGTTGAAAATTTACAGAGCTTTAGACCTCTTAGATGAGGAAAGGCTTGAAGACTTAATCCTTCACTCCAGTGCCAAAAGAAAATCACCCAGTAAGGATCAGTCCTGCCTTTGAGGTATATAAGGATTCTTTAAGCTAGAACTTTTTATTCTTAATAACGTATCTAAAGGATGGCTAACTCCTTAGAGGCATAGAGCTAATCACTTGGTGAGAATCTCAGAGCCATTCTGTTTGCTGGGACTGGACACAATCCAATCTCCATCTTGGCTTTTGTCCTAATAAGTGATAACCACGCTGCTCTCTATTACAAGATTTGACTTTTATCACCGTGAAAGGCATGATTACTACAAAGAGAAGAAATGGGTAGAATATGCTGGAGGCATCATTTTTAGTGATATCCATAATTAAGGAAGGAGGTTATCGCCTATGTGTGAGGAAAGACCCACATCTAAGGGAAACAGAACAAGCTGTTATGGCAATAAGAACAAACTATCAACATACAAAGCACAGAAGCATTCACTTTATGCCATCAAACGTGTTTTCTTTGTATTTTAGATAAGCTTAAGGCATAACTGTGTATCCTGTGTATCCATGTCTGTGTCTCAGTTTATCTATCTATCAGGTGGAGTTAGTTGTAGAATTGCTTTATAGGACTGCTCTGGGTGTGTAAGATGGTTTGCCCTGAGTGTCTGAGACTGTGCTTTGGGTTTGATATGTTCAGTGAATGACAGCTGTTATTATTGCCATCTAGTACCATTAATATTATGGTTATCTCCAACTTCAATTATTCCTCAGTATCTAATAATAACTTGTTACATGTGACCCCTTTCTAAAAGTTCTAGCTCTAAATTTTTAAACTGATGTCTTCAATTAACTGATCCAGTATTAACTATTATGTTTTTAAAAAGTATACTCCCTTGCTCTTCATAATCTTCAAGAGTTATTGAATCTCTGGCATCTGCTGCTGCCTATTTCATGGAGGCACAAATAGATTGAATCTTTTAATGTGCTGAGCGCAACCTTTTAACAATTGGAAATGAAATATTGTTAAATATAATATAGAAAGTTATTAGATATAATAATCTCAGTTCACTCTGAAGTATTAAATAAGGATATTTTAAACATATCTATAATCTTTATATTAGTATTTTGCTTTAATTAAACATATAATTTAATTTTCCTTCCTTACAAATAGCTTCAAATTTAAAGCAAATCTCATCAAACCCATCACATTCAAGCTTTACCAGGGTCTTCTCTTCTAATTAACCAGCCTAAAGCTAAGGGTACAAAACGGTTCTTCAAAACAGCAACTATCTGGTTAGCATGAAAAGGGACCTTCACTTTGCATAGTGTGTAGACACAGCAGGGAACTGCATATTCAGTGTTCCTTGTAGATCAAATGCTTTATCTGAGAAGCAAACCACTACTCATAGGTTTGGTAAGACACAGCACTAATGACTATTAGTTTGTCCTTTGAGGTGAATAGATGTCTGTGGGATGAAAACTCAGTCACGTGAGATTTTAAAATTAACATTCTCCAAAATTGTCAGAAAAGCTAAGACATCTGGCCAAGTACAAAATTTACAGGAAAATGAGAGATAAACTGAGGGAAAAGGAAAATTCCCTGAGGCTTTTTAGACATTCGGGCATCATCACTTCATTTGTCCCAATGGCTATGAAGTATAAAAAAAAAAGAAGAAAATTCTAGAGCACAGTGGACAGGGAAAATAGTACAACCTACTATTTTCATAGCTTTTTTTTTTTTTTTCTCACCTAGTGTCCAAGTTGTTCTTTTAGGGAAAGTCAGCAATTCCTACATCATTTGAAAGACAGAAAACAGGTCAAAGAAAAGTAAAGCCACTTAGTGATCAGCAGAACCAAGGGCAACTATGTAAATACTCTACCATGAAAATTTCTCTTCCAGAGGTATTCAGCTCACTATCACCTTGCCTAGCTTGGATAACTAGTCATCTTGAATGTCACTTATCTCTGATCATGAAACACTTATCAAGATCTGCCCATGAGCTAGAACAACCTTAGAGAGTAGAAAGAAAATCACCCAGTGCTATTCTCCCCACAGTTTAGTGGCGGAAAAGATGTGAGCACTCAGCAAGCAGTGCCAATGAAAATCTGAGAGAAGTTAACTGTAAGATTGTTCAAATCTTAGCATCCCTGGGATAGGGCTGATGTAATTCTACTATTCCTTTTGGTCCTAGGAAGAGTCTTGTTTGAGATAAATTATATAACATAGCTTTATGCAATTAACATAGAAAAGAAAATTTTGACAAAATACTCTTACATATATCAAATACCATGTACATTTTAATGAATGTTTCAAATGCTTATAAAACCTAAAATAATAATATAATAAAGATGTTATTATCTTTGCTGTCACTAAGTGATATTTCTGAATCCCAAATTTAGCAATACAATATCCCACCTTTTAAAATCTTCAGTATTCTCTTTTCTATTGGATTAATTCCAAGAATTTTAGTACAGTACATTTGGAATTGCATATGTACCCTATATCTGTCCATACTCACTAGAAATAAAATATAACTTTTAGGTTCTCAGCCACATTAAACTACTTAGAGTCCTCAACAGTGCATGTTATGCCAGGTCTCTGTTTCTTGACACAGGCTGTTGCTAATGGTTGCGTTGCTCTCCATCTGATTTTACTGGCTGGTACATAGTACACTGAACAAACAAACAACAATT
Source organism: Peromyscus eremicus (assembly GCF_949786415.1). Taxonomy (NCBI): domain Eukaryota; kingdom Metazoa; phylum Chordata; class Mammalia; order Rodentia; family Cricetidae; genus Peromyscus; species Peromyscus eremicus. Next base: position 12,298,136 of record NC_081416.1, read on the forward strand.
AAAAAGATTAAAAATTATCACCATCATCATAACAACAACAACAACAACAACAAAAACTAAACAAAACCCATCCCTAAATCTTAAAGTTTCATTTAATCTTGATTGCACTATTGTGCAAATCCTAGATAAGTATTCGTCATACCACATTGCAGACTTGGTATATATGTCTGTCTCTTTGATTTAGCTGTGGTTATGAAGGGTACAAACCATTCTCATCTATTCCTTACCCAATCTCCTGTGCCCATTTAATTAGTATTAGTAGAACTGGATTTTTTAATATTTAGATGAGGAAGAGAGAAATTTTCCAAATGGGTCAAGTAGAATTCACTAAGGCATAGATGATCAAGAATACAAGAGAGAAGCAGGGAAATGCATTGTATTTAATGTGACATGCTATGAAGTGACTATGGTTGAATATGTTAGGAGGTGAAGATTTCTCTATAATTATAGTGTTGAAACACATATCCTCTTATGTGAGTTTTCTTAGAAGTTCATTTTAATAATTTGAGTTATAGTCCCTCCGGATAAGGGTCTTCTCCAGTTTACCTTGGACAAAGTTGATCTATAAAAACCCACATAAATGACTTTAGATTTCAATATGTCCTATGTTTTTTCATTGACTTCACAAATGCAAAAATAAACATCTACCGGAAAGTGGTGTGCTACTGCTGTGATCTGTAGGTATGTCCACCTTGTGGATAAGAAAGGAGGGCTATTCATTTGCCCTTGACCTAAAAGTAAATATGCTGACAGTGTTACTGAGGAAGCCAATTTAATGACATGCTTGAAGCAATTTATTCATGTCATTTTTCCCTTTTAATTTTCATTTACCCTTTTTGTTTCTTTGTTTTGGAAAATCATACACTCACACAGAAACACTCAACGACATGACTGTAGGCAAAACTATTCTCTCAAACAGTTCCTTTGCTTTTGCTAATTCTAGTAATTGACATTTTAAAGTCTAAAACCATAAACTCTAAAACAAGATTACAAGAATTTTTGCTCTTCTATGGTTTTTCTTGGAAGGTCATTTTAAATGTGAGCTTTTTATTTTCTCTCTTCAGAGCTCCCCTTGCAAGATTTTTTGAAGTATGTAAGACCACAGCTTTACTAGGTTATTGCCATTTTTTATTCTCTCATTTAAAACTGATGTTAGCAAAATGTAATATCCAGGAAGATTCTCATGAGTTTTCTCATCAGCAGAGTTACCTATTTTCTGCAGAGTGACAGCTTTGCAACAAAGGCATTTGAAATAGGCATCCTTGATACAAAGTGCAGATTACTTCCTCACTACTCCTGGCTGTGTCCTCCCAAATCAATAGAAATTCATGGGATCTGAAAATTAAATCTTGCAGTACTTTTTTTTCATTCTGACTTTATTGATAAGTTTATAATCCTTCTGCACCATTTTAGCAAGTTCAGGTGGAAAAGTATTAACATTGACATTTGAAAATGAATATGTTAGGCAGGAGAGGAGGAGGAGATGTAAAGATTCCTCTTCAAATTTTATAGACTGCTCGAAGCTAAGTACATCAGAGATATTTTGCTGAAGTATCTCACTATTGTCCAGGTTGTTCATTTTAAGGTTTCCAAATGCAAGGGACCATCCTTAAAAAAAAAAATCAATCTTCCAACTAAAAAACTGCCTGTGTAGGTTGCCAAGAGATCTTTTAGAAAATCTGTTTGTCCATTATATACAGTGTCCACAGTCTTACATCCAAGGTCCAATTTTTGTGGCTTGATTAAATAAACAAATTGGTTAGGAGCTTAAACACAGGATTTAGAACTTTATACCCTCTCCTTGACTATAACACAGTATGCAGTAGGAAGCAAGGTGTTTCCTTAGCTTTCCCTTTTGGCAAGCACCAAACTATACCATAGGTAGGCACTGTGATTCATTACCTCAAGCAGTTTCATGGAGGTGACATAATTCATGTTTATCATTCTTCAGAATATAATCTGGAAAACAACCACCATTATTTATAGATTTGGTTGACTAAGTAAACATTAGCTAAGTCTAAAATTACAATTTCTATATCACAATGCATTTTCTATATGATTGTGCATATTGCATTTTTTAATTTGATTTGATTCCATATGTTTCATTCCTACCAGTTCTTCAATACCACTTTAATATCTGTCTTTGTAAGTATTTTCTGTGCCTTTTATGTCATCACTTACTGCTCCCTTCTTGACATGAATGGGCTACTTCTCCACTGCAGAGGTTCAATGATACCATCATTGTTTGTTTCTTTTGTTTTTCTTTAACACCTATCCCATACAATTTTTACTAAGAAAAGCATATTATGACCCTCCTCATTTCTAATCTTCCTTCCTTTCTGGTCTCTTAAAGGACTTAATATCACACTTCATTGTCTGCTGGGTTTTCTCTTGCTGCTGCCTGTCTACTAAGATTCAAAAATTACCACTGGTCCCACCATTTCTTTTAAATCATAACTCAGTCTTCCTTAGTGGCATTAATAGTTGTGAGGATTATCTATTGCAAATTCTGGATCTCATAATTTTACTAGTGGACCTCAATCACCAATGCATATATTCATTGCTCAGTCAATATTACCAGCAATAACTGACATTATTCTAGGATGACAATTTTAAATCTTCCTGCCCATCATCATCTCTTACATTTTATATTGATTTTCTCAATCCCGTCTGTAACAGCAGGTTTATTCCTTTTGAATTTCCAATCTATTTACCTTGTCATCCTCCCACCATCTCCTGGCTTATCCATGTATTCTCCCATTTATTCAGTTTAGATGCCATGGTCCATTACATTACTATGTTGTTTTAACATTCTTTTAGTTCCCTTGTAACTTCTTTCATCCCCACAATCTCAAATAAATTCCAACACTACTTACACAAACTTCCTTCTTACATTGTTGCTGTTTCCTTTGAATATCTTGGACACTGCTCCCAAAGCTTAGAGAAACTACAATATGTTGTTATTGGGGGTGAATTTAAACATAATTAAACATTTTAAGTGAATATTCAGATATTCTTGGAAATGTCTGGGTACTATTTCTCATTTCCTATAGTAAAATTGTTATTTCCTCTAGCTATAGTAAATCATTTGGTACAGGGTAACAAGGCTGACTAATAGAAGGAGGTTTTATGGATGGGCACAAAAGATGACTTACAACTTAGCAATAACAAGGTTTTTAATTTAACATTTTTGCAGAAGAGGGACTTGAAATAAAATTTAGTTGGCCATAATTGAAATTGTTTTCTCTTTATTATTGTCTAACATTCTTCCTTTTTTTTCGGGGGGGGGGCAGGGTTTCTCTGTGTAGCTTTGGTGCCTTTCCTGAAACTCACTCTGCAGCCTAGGCTGGCCTCAAACTCACAGAGATTTGCCTGGCTCTGCCTTCTGAGTGCTGGGACTAAAGGCGTCTGCCACCACCGCCTGGCAACACACTCCCTGTAGAAGTAACCAACTGTCTTATTAAATAAGAAATACAGAACCAATGCAAAGAAAGCCAAGAGATCAGAGCTAAGAGCCTTACCTGTCTGCTGCAGCTAGCCTCTTCAGCCAAGAGAGACCTACTTCCTGTGTGTTTGTCTTTATATAGACTTTCTCTTCTGCCTTCTCATTGGTTGTAAACCCAACCACATGACCGCCTCGTCACTACCTGTTTGTACAGACCTCCAAATTTTCTATGGTTGATATTGAGATTAAAGGCATGTGTCTCCAATGCTGGCTGTATCCTTGACCACACAGAGATCTACCTAGCTCTGCCTACCAAGTGCTGGGATTAAAGGCATGAGCCACGAACGCCCAGATCTGCTATGGTTTGCTATTAGCTCTGACCCCCAGGCAACTTTATTTATTAACATACAAATAAAATCACATTTCAGTACAAATAAAATATCACCATAGCTTCCTTTTCAGTTAATTTTCTACTATTATTTAATAAATTATTCCCTATGTACAGGATCATTCAGTGGAGTCTAGAGTGGAGAAAGGCTGCTTTTATCCAAATGGAACACAAAGAATTATATTTTCTTTACCATTCTCCTGATTTGGGGGTACAGATTATTTTCCAAGTACTGCTATGCTTAACAACATTCATATAACTTCAGAGTTCTTGTTATGAACTAAGTCGTTGACTTCACTGAATTCTCAATAAAGTAATTATTCTTGGATAAGAACACTATCAATTCTATTCTCTAAGGCTTGGTTTTTAGCATCTTTGACAAATGTATGGGATTATATATTCTCTATTGTGTCTTAATTCTTTAACTTTTTTTTCTTTGTAGTGCTGGGAATTGAACCTACATCATTACACATGCAGATAAGGATACTAATAGTAAGCAAATCTCCAGTTCATTTTTATCTATCTTTACTCTCCCTCTGTTCCTCCAGCCCACCCTTACATTTTGTGTTTTATTTTATAGCTCACTGTTTTCTTCCCTCTCTTTCCTCCTTCTGTCTCTCCTCCCCATCCTCCATTTCCCTGCTTCTTTCTCCTTCACTCTTAATTTTTAATTTTTTGAGATTAAAAGATTATTACATCATTTTCCTCTTCCATTTCTTCTCTCCAACTGAACTCATGCAACCTGCTCCTTGCTCTCTCTCTCTATCTCGTTAGCTGTTGCTATATACACACACAAAACACTAGACAAAGACCAATTGGTTATCATTCTTAATTTTTAATGCCCTTATAATTTTGAGAGACAATGTTCTTGAGCCCAAAGTTAATAACAGATATAATACATTTAAAAGTTATCCGTCATTTTACATAGAAAGGAATTTTGAATGTTTCATTAAAGATTGACTCATGTTTTAGTTAAGTAACATTCCTAAATGCATAAACACAACTTGCTTATTTTGTATAATGCTACTTTTTTGCATATAAGTTCACAACTTACAACAGATGGAGACCATTATAGAAAACTAACTCTCATCAAAAGGCAGAGAACAAGTGAACATGTAATGCCTAGCCCCAGGTGATACATCTACAACACTACTCTGGTACTTAAGGCTTGGGGATCATCATAGAACAGAAGATGGAAAGACTGTAAGACCCAGAGAAACAGGAAGTCAGCTGTGAGATTGTGTCTCCTAGAAATGTCAGGGAAGCTACACCCATAAAGTCTAACAAGCATGTCTGCCTAAGCAAGACCTGAACAAGGATGTCACCAATAGACATGCTAACACAGAAGGGGAAATCTCATGGGAACTCAACACTAAACACAGAATCACTGGTTATTTCTCTTAAGTTTTAATGCAAATATAATCTTGGGAGACCAAGTTGTTGAGACAAAAAAGAATAACAGCTTTAATACATTTAAAATTGTCTTTCTGGGTCTGGATTACCTCACTCATTATGATTATTTCTAGTTCCATCCATTTGCCTACAAATTTCATGATTACATTTTTTTTAACTGCTGCATAATACTCCACTGTGTAAATGTACCACATTTTCATCTGGCTATTATGAATAATGGTGCTATGAACATAGTTAAGCAAATTTCCTTGTAGTGTGGTTGAACATCTTTTGGATATATGCCCAGGAGTTGTATTGCTGGGTCTTGAGGTATGTTGATTCCAAATTTTGTGAGATACCACCATACTGATTTCCATAGTGGCTGTGTAAGATTGCATTCCCACTAGCAGTGGAGGAGTGTTCCCCTTTCTCCACATCCTCTCCCACCTAAACTGTCATCAGTGTTTTTGATCTTAGTCATTCTGACAGGCATAGGATGGTATCTCAGAGTCATTTTGATTTGCATTTCCTGAGTTCTTGGACTCTGGACTGACATCTGGGGAGCCTGCATGGGCCTGCATCAGGCCCTCTGAATGTGGGTGAAATTTACATGGCTTGATGTGTTTGTGGGTCCCCGGGTAATGGGACCAGGACTTATCCCAGGTACATGAACTGACTTTTTAGAACCCATTCCCCTTGGTGTGATGCCTTACTCAGCCCTGATGCAGGGGTGATGGGCTAGGTCTGGCACCAACATGGTTTTCCAGCCTGTGTTGACTAACCAAGGGAGGCCTTATCCCTGTGAGGAGGGGATGGGGGGATGGGAGGAGGTGGGGGTAGCAGGAGAAGGGGAACGAGTGGGAATAGGGGTTGGTATGTAAAAGGAAATAAATATTTTTTAAATTAAAAATTGTCTTTCATTTTACATAGGAAGGAATTTTGAATAATGTATTGAAAAGACTGACTCATGTTTCAGTTAACTAAAAGTGAGTCTGATCCCATAACAAAGAACTGTCTTTGCCATATAAAAAAGTCATCAAATGTAGTATAGGAAAGGAATGAGAAACTGCATCTTAATATTTTACAAGAGTTTCATGGGGGGAGCAGTTGCTTTTTAACCTCACTGACCAAAATCACAATCAGAACCACAAACAGATGTTATCAACCTATGCCTGAATGATGCTTTCAACATTCCCTGTGGGTCATTTGTTGTTCTTGACATTTATAGTTTCAGTGGTGATCTTAGATTAATTACCACGTCTCTGAAACATATATATATATATATATATATATATATATATATATATATATATATATGTATATATATATTGTTTTGAGTCAGAACTCATAGAAGGATTACAAGAGAGAAATAAAGAATATAGTTTAAGATCAAAACTAAACATTCAGCTTAAGTTGTAAAGGTTGATTGCACAGGGAGTCCAAACCATAGTAAAATTGATTACCCTGCTTTTTTAAAGGTAAGTTAAATTTTAAAAAACTCAGTACATAGTATGAATACCGATTGAATTTATGGTTCTAAATAATCTCAAAGCACAAAGCCCATAGTTGACTGCTTCCAAAGTTGAATGAAAGTTTAATTTAGGTAGACAATCTACAAGAGGCATTTCAGAAAAATTTCACCCATAGAATATTATTAATATTACTTTATACAGAATATGAAATTTATTGAACAGAAATTGACATTGTTTTAAATTCCTTTTATTGCAGGATACATAGTTCTAAGATGAGTTTCTAGCTATCATTTTATTTCTCTTATTCTATCTCACTATTTATGAAGTGGGTAAATACAATTATAAATCTTGTTTAATATTTATATGCTTCTGACTAGTTATGATGTCTTTCCTACAGGCACATAATTACTCTTTAGTTTTAGGAACTCTTTCTAGATTTATAACTGTGAAGATGTTGTTGAGACAAGCTACGGAAGATTGGTACCTGGGCAATGCGCAGGCACTGGGATAATCTGGGAACTAGAAAAAGAGCAGCAACTTCATCAGTAGAGATGTGCATACAGACAGAACAAAAGAACATTCAATACCCCAAGATAAAGAAATGAATAAATCAAGGGATCCGATAAAACAGTTCACTCCAAATTCACACGGGTCTCAGGGTCTCTTTGAGGCTGGGTGGGGTAAACAATGGGTGCTATGGACTCCATCCAGAGGTTACCATTAAAGGGAGCTGATTTCAGGTCTGTGGATTCCAATGGAGGTGTCCATTTAGAGACACATACTTTAAACATATTCATGTTAAAGACACATGACCCCCAAACAAACAGTAAATGATTTAATTTATATATTTTAAAATACATTTTGAGAACCTTTAATCTTGAGTTTACTTACACAGTTTTCAGACACATTAGCAAATAACATACCTTAAGTATCCATATAAGAAACTGAACTCAGTGGGCAGCTGCCAATCCACTATTTTCAAAAACTTACCTTGCCAAAGGCAGGTGCTGTGCCCTAAGTCTGGGAGCTGTTTTTACATGAGTCTACTTCCATCTACTCTGTCCTTATTCTCTCTCCTTTGTACATTCAACAAGTATGCTTATTTAAAGACACCATGTAGCTGAGAAGATAAAGCTGGATTTCTCTGACCTGGAAACAGTCTCCCTTACGTGGAAACAAGCTCAAGGTTCAGTGAACAGATGAGAAGCAATAGTATCTGGTCTGTTAATCCTACAGTTGCAGCAGGGGAGTTTCACTACAGGGAGCTAGCTCTTGGTGTACAGAGCTTCTCCTTGCTCAGCCTGTTCTAGGATCAGTGTGTAAGTTTTACTTCCAGTAGTGTTGTCTGTGGTAAATGCCTCCCCAAAGTCAGGTTGCCTCTGTTGACTGACTCCTAGTCCCTATTGCTGAGATTTCAATTAGCAAGAGCCTTTTACCAGATCCCCAAAGAAAGGCTGGCTGTGACAGAGTTAAAAAGGATATTGCTTCTTATTGCAAACTTTCCTAGGAAGACAAAATTATACATGTAATCTTAGGCAGACTTAGACTTTTTCAGTGCTGTGATTCCTGTGGCTTAAAAGAAAAAAGAAAATACATGCTTATTTTAAGTCTTTGATTTCAAGAAGGTGGAAATCCATACATTCATTAATTCCAAGGCAGCAGGGGAAGACAGAGCAGTAAGAAACACTGGTGTGAGCACCTTCTGGTCACCTTGGAGCACAGGGTGCTTAGATAAGTCACATCTCTGCCAGAGGAAATGATCAGAAAGTTCCTTGCCCAAGCAGAGTTCTCATCATATGAAGCTTACAATGCAGCTTTCTTCACAGACATAGAAATGCATAGTCATCTGAGTTTGCATAGGTAGAAGCATGTTAAAGAACATACTCAGCTTTAGGATCCAGGGTTAACATACAATGCACTGTGGGATGGTTGCCTGCCCTCAGGTCTTTAACTTTTCTCAACTGGCAATGCACTTCCCTGCTCCTACATGTCCATATGACAATCTACTGGATGGTTCTCTAGAAAAACACAGCCAGTGGCATTTTGAAAGAATTTTATTGATCTCTAGTGGAACATGAAAAAAAGCCAAAAACAACTAAAATACCACATAACAGATGCTGGAGAGGAGGAGGAGGAAGATGAAGAGGAGGAAGGGAAGAAGGAGAAGGAGGGGGAGTACATAATATTGAGAAAATTGAGAGAAAGCACACAGGAGAACACAAGCACTGTTCAGACATCCCAAGGCAGTGTCAGGAGGGATGCGGGGAGATAGAGGGGTATATATGATAAAAAGTACACAATATCTGTATTTGAAAATTTCAAAGATAAATTAAAAACATGTAAAAACAATCCTTTTAGTAAGTTTCTAGTGACTATATCTAACCTTATATTGTGAAGATAAAATCAAAGTCTAAACTCAAGGAAAAATTCAAGCTTGAGACAAAATCCTGCCTTCTTAACATACTGTTCTCAACATCATTAGTTTTTTGTTTCTTTGTTATTGTTTTTCCCCTAAATGTTTGCAAATGTCTGTGACATCCTCCTGGTCTCTGCTCCTATCAGCATATCAGCCATCTCTATGAGTAGCCACATGTTATTTTCTGACACAGTGGAGCAACTTTTCAACATCAGGACCCAGCTGATGTTCTTTGAAGCAGAATGGAGACAAGAATCAAGTCATCCAGGTCCTATGACTTTATCATCCAAGATGAGGTCCGTGTGATTCAGAAGAGAGATCTTTCTTCATAGGAAAATCTCTCCATCTGCAGGATTATCTGCCCAGTCTCTAATAGCAGCTAGACTGTTCACACTGTGTTTGTGCGAACAGGCAGCATGACATTATAGCATCAGTTAAGAAATCTCAGTTTTAATGTTTTATATACTTTCTCTGAAAACTCAAAAAGCATCATTGGAAACGAAGGGATTTCTTGATTAAATAGCTTCCCTTTCTTTTTTTAAATTTTTGTTATAAGATTATAATATAGTTATAACATTTCTCATTTCTACTCCTTTCCCCAAACACTCCCATATACCCCTCTTTGCTCTCCTTAAAATATTATGGCCTCCACTTTTCAATAATTGTTATTGAATATATATATGTGTGTGTGTGTGTGTGTATGTGTGTGTGTGTGTGTTTGTATGTTCCTAAATATAACCTGTCAAGTCTTACCTATATATGTATTTTCAGGAGTGACCATTTGACCTTCCTTAAAACAATTGTTCTTTCAATCCAGTATCAAATCTATGTCCACAGTCACCTTAAAACAATAAGCAGTCAAAAAGAAATATATACTATTTTGTAGATTATTCATTAAGCCTTTGATTTTCATGAAACAGGAGTATAACTCTAAGATGATATGGACACGAAGTTGAATAAACTGACCAATTAGATTGGAATAAAGAAAGCCCTTCCTCTCTCTGGGGGTTTTCCTTAAACAGCAATATGAATGCTGTTGTCTGCTTTCCAGAGTATAATCAGTGACAGAATAGTAACAGACAGTTGTTAGCATCTAGTGATAGGGTTTTTTCTTAGGCACCAGCTAAACGTTTGCAGAAGTGATGTCATTTAAAATATGTGAAATTCTCAGACTATATTATTTTCTTCATCTATGAAAATTCAAAGTTAGCTTGGAAATGTAAATTTCTCAGTTTTGAACAATGAAGCCTGATGACCAAGACTTAAATACAGGCCTAATTTGAACCTACCAAATACTAGACATCAAGACAGTTTTATATCCATGATCTCAAAGTTTTTATCACTTTAATAAATATCCCAAAAGCTGATGAATTTTATAACAATGATCTAACTCAAATTTAAAAGCATCAGAATTTCTTTTGAACATCTGAGCTTTGCTTGAAATATAGTAAATATATTTTGAAACTGATTATTAAAATTTAACAATTTTACAACTTTGAGCCTATAACCCCTTATCTACTGATTTCATGTATGATGGTCGATGATTTGTCAAAGGGAGTACTAAGATATGATATCACCCATGCATTTGAAGAATCAATATTTACCTACCTCCACACTCTCTCAGACCTACACTGACTAATAAATTTTGGCCTACATTTTAGGATATTTTTAATGAGAAAAGAGGATAAGAAAATAAAGAAAACAAATTGCAAAAGAGATCTATACATCCACAAATGTCTTTGAAAAATTCAGTCTTAAGTGCCACTGTATATTTTAAAGTCTTCTTATTGGTAACCAAATACTGTAAAGACAAGTGTAAAGTGGATTCATAGAGCTGTCAAGTACACTTTATGTTCAGTGGAAAAGCACACAAAATAATGAATTTATGCCTTAAAACCATGTTTTTAAAAAATATTTATTTTCATTTCATGAGTATGAAGGTTGTGTCAGTGTGTAAGTTTGTGTATCACATGTGCACTATTTCCTCAGAGGCAAGAGAGGGCATCAGATTCCCTGGACCTAGTGTTATAGATGTTTTTAAGCCACCACATGACAGATCCTGTGCAAGAGCAGTAAGTGCTTTTAACCATTGAATCCTCTCTCTAGCCTTTAAAACTATATTTTGTGAATTCTACATTGTAACATCTTTTCTAGTGATTTATAGGCCATTATTTATAACACAGACTTAACAATGAATAATTGTATTTTTAACACTTCCTAACAAGTCAGCATGAATAAGGAAAGACAAAAAATCATTCTGTTTGTATTTGTGAGAAAGAAGAACAAAACTGTTCTTATATGTGTCAAGATAGCAATTTATACTGTGTAAATTACTGAAATGATTAATGACTATTTTTCAGAGTTTTGTGTAGAATTTTGATTAAGTATGGAAGCAGTACCAATATTTTCGTTTTGGGAAGTGCTACCTTAATTACAAACAGGATACAATTTTAATGACACAGTTTTCCCTCAGAATTTCTCTTTGCAATCTTCCTTTTGATATTCTGACACAATGGTTATGAACAAGTCTAGATTGATTTAATTGAAAGTACATGTTATGTTCAAATGAAAGTTTATCCTCCTTTTTTGTCTCAGGGGTTGCTCTAAGGACTAGTCCAGCTTTCCTTCATTCTCTACATTGAATTTACTGCTCTCCAGTTTAATATTCACTAGCTATCATTTGCTTCTACATTAGCAATGTTTATGACAAATTTGCCCTAGGTATTAGAGTTGGAAAAAAAAAGACAAAAGTTGTAGATGAATAGTGCTTATACTATACAAAATGGTTGTTCACTTGGAATGCCTGTTGAAGCCAGGGAACTAGAAAGATTCCATTGAGGGTGAATTTTAAGTAGGAGAGATACTAGAACACTGAGGCATGAAGAAGGAAGAGAAATAATGTGGGAGAGACAAGTAAGAAAGGGAATGGTAGGAAGGGGAGAGGGAAGGGGGAAGGGGTAACTAAGACACACATACAGCAACACATAACACACATATACATACAAATACATATATATTAGATGTTTAAAATGGCCTTATCCTACATGGGCAATAACGCTTTTCCCAAAGGCCATAGGTTGCCAAACATCAAGCCTAGTGCCAGACACAAGATACCTTTCCTTGAGTTGCTTGAGAAGATTCCAGAGACCCATAAAATAATTCAGCCTGGCATTGGTCTTTGTTAGCAAAGACAACTGATGGTAAGATCCTATTCCTGAAAACTCACTTTGGTCATAGGACTTAAAATAAATCAAGCTGGCACAGTTCCAGAAGCTTCTTTCCTACTAACTAGTTTTCATAGTACTAAAAGGTCTTATGTAGACTGATATTGGAGAAAGATATTTAACAATATTTCTCAGTTGTGGCTGCTCTGAGCCACAATAATGATTCAACTGGTAAGATATGTGCACAGATGAGGTAGTGGCATAATTGTTACAGAGGTATCCAACCATTCTCTGATTAGATTTAAGGCTGCTCTATAGGTGGGAAGTCATGGCTGGTACTGTAGATTTGGATAAACACCCATTGTTTGGAAGCTCATAGGTTCTAGGGACAAACCTACTACTATTATTTTGCTAAATTACCTTAGTATCAAAATGTTTTTCAACTAAATATCTGTAGCATGAATCCTAACCAAGTTTCCCAGCTCTTCTCTCAGAGTTTCTGAGTCTTGTGAGAGGGGCTGTTTGTGTTCTCAGCAATGGCAGCCATTTTGTGTGAGGAAAAGATGTTAGAGCAAGAAGGGAATGGCTTGTTTGAAATATCAGATTATGAGCACGTAGAAGATGACACTTTTTCTCCCTTCCCACCTCCAGCCTCTCCTGAGAGAGATCCTGCAGAAGCTGAACCTGATGACGAATTAGGGAGTGGAGCACCTGTTCCTGTACCACCAAAGAGAACACATAAAAATAATCTACCCAAGCTAGATTCCACTAGATTAACTTCAGAGAGAGGGCTTTCAGCCTTAAGGCATGTGTTTGATAAGACAAAATTCAAGGGGAAAGGTCATTTAGCTGAAGACTTGAAAACAATAATCAGACACATGGAGCACTGGGCACATAGGCTATTCCCCAAACTGCATTTTGAAGATTTTATTGACGGAATTGAATACCTAGGAAATAAAAACAAGGTTCAGATCTGTTTAAAACAAACTCGACTTGATCTCCCTATTGTACATGAAGATTATATTAGCAATAATGATGAAGCTGAAGAAACTAATACCTTTGATGCAACTGCTGCTGAATTTGATCCTTTTTTTTACAATGGGAGTTATATAATGTCAATTATAAATATTATCTGTTTGATCATTTTTGTTTTGTCATTAAAAAATTGGTTAATATGAGTGCCAAGATAAAAGTTTTAGAAAAACTTATTAAAACAGATCACATTCAGACCCAGACAGGGGAATTTAAAGGAGAATCAATCTCAGCATGGCATTATAAGGCTACAGAGGAACATCCTAAGGTTTTCAAATAGTCAACTTTAATTTATCCTGTAAGTTTATAGCAACTGCCAAGTGATAGATAAAATCCTCAAGGCTGTGGAAGAGCTGAATGGGCTCCTGTGCAAATGTTAGATTTGAGGCAATTAAAGGAAGTGATAGTCTCATGTGGCATGCATTCACCTTTTGTGAAGCAGATATTAAACTCATGATCAACTTGTAATAAGATTATCATCAAGACTGGGGAGACTTGGTTACAGGAGTATTGGAGCCTGGTCCTCAATTACAGACACCCAAAGCAAATGTTTTTTTTTTTTTTTTTTTTTTTTGTAGTTCCAGTCCATTTAAAAATTAAAGATGGATTTAGAGTTGGAGTGTGGCTCTCTCCTTCTCTAAAACCAAGCATGCTTGTTAAAGTAAAATGCAAAATTTCTGTATCATGTCAGAAGAGCCACTTGATATGGAACAGAAAAAAAACAAAAATTAAGAGCCACTTGATATGGAACAGAAAAAAACACTGTTATCTTGCCACTAATTTCATAATCTTTTGCTTTTATTTTAACTCTCTAGAGCTTTTCTTAAAGAACAAATATTATCCCAAAACTTTATATATATATATATATATATATATATATATATATATATATATTAAACTTTTTGTCATTATATTAATGGTTATATAGGTACTAACTAATTCTAAAAAAGGCCTTCATCTAGCTTCCTGTACATGATTTCAGGTTTGAGTCTCTATCAGGTAACTAGAAATTAACTTTTTGTACTCTGGATGTACCTCTTTAACCTCCTTAAGATCTGATGCATATGACATTTAAAATGTTTAAGTTTTCTGCTATGAACCAAGATCATGCCTAACAGTGATCTTTTAAGTCTCCAAAAGGATGATGGGGCCCCCACAATGATGATTTCACATGGACTATGATAACACCACTAAGCTGACAAACACCATCTAAAGATTGACTTTACACTACAAACTGCTCAGGACAATCTTGAGGTGGCTAGCTGAAATGATCCAACCTCAGAGACTATTCTAGACAGGACTTGAGACAAGGCCTGCACTTTCCTACATTGCAAAGACTGGACAACAAATGATACAGCTATCTCTCCCAGGACTTGACAATTAATCCAAATTTTTCTTTTCAAGATCCCCTAAAGATGCCATTGCCCCCAGACAGCAGAAAGTAAGCTTAAGAACACGATGCCCACATTCCTAAGATGTAGGATAGGTAGTTTTTGGTCTTTCAATGGGTTATTGGATATTTATCTTCATTTAAGGTGATTGGTTACAAATCGTTATTGGTAATAGTCAGGAAAAAAGCTTAAAAAAGGAGTTTTGATTCAGGGTTCTTGTTTGAAAAGAAAAAAAGGGGATATAGATAAGATAGGATAAAAGGCTAGATTATTGAATCTACTTTTAAAAGCAACTACTAGTTTTAAATATTTTACATTGATATAGTTCTTTGTATATGATATAAAGTTGAGATTATTTTTGTTAGAATATACTTCACATACATTTCTAATATTGTTCGAAGTATTGTACCTATACAACTCATTTAACAAGGTTATGTGAATTTCTAGTACTTGAAAGTTATTATTACCAACTACTTAGGATAATAAGGAAATGCAGCTTAGTAATTAGTCACCTATTACAATTAAACTTGCAGTCATATTAGGTATGTTATCAAGGATAAACAAAGATATATTTTAGATAGGCAGGTCATCTTCAAATACTTCAGAGATCTACAGAATATGGCACTTAAGATGTTTTAGTAACATAAGTTCTTTTTTTTATGACAATGAGATATGTATGCTCCTGGCAGCACCAATCAACTTCAGAGAAGATGATGGGCATCAAAGAAACTCCTTATGGAGTTTACTTTTGTTGTGGCAAAAGTTAGGCACTGGGTAAGAAAATGCCCTTGCCTTGACTGCTGACAGTATGCTGTCCAAATGAACAAGCAAGACACAAAAGAAAGGACTGCCAAACTTTGCCGAGACAAGGTAGGACAGCCCTTCACAATACCTGCTTCACAAAGAAGTCTGTCAGGTATGCTAGGCCTGTGGGATGAAGATGGGTGCTCCAACATTACAGAGGAACCTTGGGTGACTGTCCAGGAAGCCAGCTGTTTCTGTCATTTCCCACACTTTTTTGGAAGTCACTTGCTTGTACTTCTTGCTTACTCAGGTAATACTATTTCCTTCTCAGGTCTGTGATGGAGTTGAAGACTTTGTAGTTATATTTATAGTTTTCTTTGTTACAAGATTCAGAAAAGAAATTCACTAAAGAGGTGCAAATGTATAAGATTGAGAGACATTAAACATAGTTTTGGTAATGTAAGTTAGAATAAAAAGTAAATTAGGTACAAGACTTTGGACTCACAAAAATAGGATAGAAAATGGAGTATTTTCTCTGAATTTGTCTCATGCAGATGGACTAGACATTGTTGATATATTTATTGCCTGTATAGGTTATATATAGCTATGTATTATTGTATATAGTTTCTCTTATATTAGTTATAACCTTTTTTATTTTAGACAAAAAAGGGAAATGTGGTGATATTTTGTTGATACTTTAACAAATAAGTCTTACCTGAAGATCAGAGTGTGGAGCTAGCCACTAGTGGCCATCATAGACATGCATGCTCATGGTGCAGACATAGAAACCAGCAAAATACCCATACACATAAAATGAAAATACATGAATCTTTTAAAAAGAGAAATGGCAGTTGAAAAGTCTCAAAAGAGTAAACATAATGTTGTAAGAGCAAAAATCAAAGCAAAACATGGAGCTGAGAAAGAAGAGTAACTGGAGGTTCAAGAGACATTTGCCTCATATAGAGAGTAGGAGAAAGAACAGAGGGAAGTGTATTTGGTTGTAGATGGCCTTGGATGCCAGGCAGAATAATTTCATTACTAAGTAATGAAGAATCACTGCTAGCATTTTGAACAGAAGAATAACAGGAGCAGAGCATGTATCATGAAGCTCACCATGGCAACAGTATGATAGAAGAGATAGTGCATTCAAAAAGCACCTTAGAGTGCTATTGTAAGAGCTTAAGAGAGAAGTCAGAGAAAACTGTGTAGGTAGAGGAGGTAGATTTTGGAAACTATGTGGGTGGATAGTTGTAAGGAAAATACAGATAAATTAGAGTAAGGACTCCTATGTAAAGAGAAGATACATTATAACAGCTGTCTACATTGACCGGTATCCTCTAGTCATGACATCGCTATGGTGCAGACACATCTACAACTTCCTTACATGTGCTGATAATTATAGTAAACTCCATGCAACAAACTGGTGATAGACTGGTCAACCAGTGAGTGTGCTAGCTGAAAAAATGTAAAGATACTATATGGCATCAAAAAACAAATCTGTGCCTCTAGACAGATGTGCTAAAGGTTTTAATTGTGTGAACAGGCTTAGAAATAAGGGTACTAGCATTTGTACACCCTATGAATTATGTTTTGTAAGAAGATTGGCAGTGAGGACTATTGCTTTACCCAAGCTGTAAACTCTTAAATTGAAAAGAAAGTGTATACTGAACTATGTATCCCTCATCCTATTGCCAGAAATTATAGTCTCCTTAGAACAGTGATTCTCAACCTTCCTAATACTCTGACCCTTTAATATAGATTCTCATGTTGTGGTGGCCCCAATCATAAAATTATTTTCGTTGATACTTCATAACTGTAATTTTGCTACTTTTATGAATCATAATATAAATATCTGATATGCAGAATATCTGATATGTGACCCCTGTGAAAAGTTTGTTTGACCCCCAAAGGGGTTGCAACCCTCAGATTGAGAACTGCTGCTTTAGCAAAACCTATGATCTCACTCCTCAGCTGTCTCAAAGGAGAAACATATTTCGGCCAAAAGTATCCAGAGGCCTCCTGATAGTTCTGGTTGACTGTCACAACCATGGTCTTGACATGCCAAGGGCATCTTCTAAAACACTACAGTGACTTGGAAACAATTGATAGCATGCAGCACCTTAGAGAACTCTTCTCAAGACAAAAATGAATGCCCACACCTCTTGCTTTGTTATGTGCACATTCCTAGGTTAGCAGACATATGTACATACAGCCCAGAGCTTCACCTGTCAATAAACAACAGCAGCACATCACTACTTAATGTGCACCGTTACAGGTTCCAAAAAGTTTTAGGTGTGAGCAACTCAACACAGGCTGAAACATGTCTCAGAGAGCACTCAGAATACCTGGAAACTATTTTTTTCTTTTCTTTCTTGGCAGTGTTGGGAACTGAACTCATGGCCTTGCCAGACAAGCACTGTAGTGCAGACAAGCAATGTTTCACTGAGCCGTCTCCCTGCCCCAGAGCAGACAGTTGCTTTTACAGCACTAATTCTCAAGTAGGTTATGTGTTTGTGAATCAAAGATTTGATGTCTCCCGAGGAGGGGCAACATGCCTATAGAAATTTGTTGATAGGAAGGGAGCTGGAGAAGCCTGTGGTCTATAGGACCAGCTCTGCGTGAACACAGATAGAGTGGGTCAGGAGACCCAGAGGCTCTGTAAGATGCCTTCGCTGAAATCCTATGTTCTAGCGATCCACCTTGGAGTTCCAAATCCAGAGAAATCTCCCACCTCTGGGTTAGCATCCAGGCACATGGGTTTGGAAGTGACTTGGATACTCAAATGCACTAGGCAGTCAGTCAGTCAGTCAGTCAGTCAGTCAGTCAGTCAGTCAGAAGAGACAATGGAAAACTCATGGGGAGACTTTTACTGGAGAGGTTACCGTCTCAGAATCAGCCACCAGAGAGTCTCTAGCCTTTTACAAGGCCTTTAATTACAAAGACATGATTGTCATTCTAAAATAGTAAGTAGAAGCAAACAAAAATTAACATTTTGATGCAGCAATAGTTGAATTTTATGGTAGCTGAACCACTACTTCCCAGGTGAGAGTGCCCATAGTGATAAGAATTCTAAGTAAAGATCAAAGCAACTCTGAGTTCTGGTTTGATTTTTTTCCGCTCACTAGATAAATGACAGTAATCGGCCAGTCCAATTTTTAAGCTCGAAATTAGTACAGAAACATAGAAACAGAATCAGAAAAGACCCCTGAGCAAAGTTTATTTCATCAGAACAGGGAGCCTCTTTTAGAGGAATGTTGCCAGTCCTTAAACAGCTGCTGAGACTCTACATTTTTCCTGTCGAAGGTACTACAGACGCCAAACCCTGGTTCTCTTGGCTTGAATCTTTGACTTGAAAGAATTGGACAACAGAATTTTCTTTTAGTTTTTCTAACTGCAAAATGAAGATATAAGAGTGATACTACCTTTTTTTGTTGGTTTGTTTGTGGTTTTTTGTTTGTTTGTTTGTTTTTTGAAACAGGGTTTCTCTGTGTAGCTTTGCACCTTTCCTGGAACTCGCTTTGTAGACCAGGCTGGCCTCGAACTCACAGAGATCCTCCTGCCTCTGCATCTCAAGTGCTGGGATTAAAGGCTTGTGCTACCACCGCCAGGCGTATTTATTTTTATGATTGTAAGAGCTAACTAGAAAAATGTAAACGATTCTGAAGTTCATAGAATAAAAACTGTTACATAAATATGATTTACAGAAGTGACTATTATGCGTAAGCTCTGTGCTAGAAGATTCTTGTTGCCCTCAGTTTCCATTTTTTCCTCTGTGAACTGATGCTAAACTGTCAGTGATCAACTTTGAAGCCAGGTTCAAGTCCTGGGGATGGGAATCGATAGTGACAGCAGCTAATTGTGATGCTTGGACATGGGGAATCTTAATTGAAATAAATCAATGTAGTGCAGGAATGAGTTATACACCCAACCATAAAGTCTTAAAATAGAAAATAACAAGGGGCAAATTGCACTTTAAAACTTTCGATTTAGTCATAGGGCAACAGAGAACAGGGTGTTTTATTATAGAAAATAGCCAAGCAACTCCTAAACAGAAAGGCAACTATGTTTCAGGAGTCACTGACTTGTCAAAAGCACTTAGCTGACATTAAGCCCAATTAGCAACTCTGCAGCCACTTTAGCCAAAAGGAAATAAAAAGACGCCATTGAAGTCTGAGGGTGTAGGAGTAAAGAAAGAAAACCAGCTTTCAGGCCAACTGCTGGTAATGAAAAAATTCAGTTTTGCTTTTCAGTCCTTTACTTTTGTATTGATTGTCTGGCCTTTCACTGTACCCTTAGTTCACAGAGCAACTTGGAGCTCTTACAGCCCCAAATGCTCTACAGATTGTAACAAAATAGAAATTGCTCATGATTCTAAGAGCATAGCCGAAATGAAAGATAACTTTGCTTATGGGTTTGTATACTGCAAAGAAAGTTTCAATAAAGAAAAGCTTTGGACAGGATATCGCAAAAAGGAATGATCAAATTCATTTCAAATTTTGAATATCAGCACTTGCTTATTCAGCTTTCTACCTCCTGTCATTTGGGTTTCTGCTGAAGGTGGTGGCACTGAGATCAGCAGTCAATACATTCATTAGGAATTACAAGCATCTTTGATTAATACTCCTTGTCTAATTCCCTGAGAAATGTGCTATATCTTGGAGCTTAATGAAGACAAGCCTGAGTTATTTAGGTGTTTGTTAGTGAGGCTTATTTGCATATAATTAACTAGATTCTCTGTTTATAGCAAGCTGTAAAAACTTTTGGTAGGTATACCTCCACCCAACTTCATGCATTAACAAAATGCTTTTGTTCCTCTCCCAAACCCTTGATGGGAAGAATTAATGTTTCTGTCTGTCTATTACAAAACAGAGACTCACATACAAAGCTAGTTGAAAGGTTTATTGAGATAAAGTTTCATACTACACTACTCTTAACAACTAATAAACTTTATTTTTAAAGAACTGTTAGCATCACAGCAAAATTCCAGTGAAAATACAGTTTTTATGTATCCACTTTTCTTCAAACGCACGACTTCCTCCACCATCAGCATCCCACATCCATGTATTTGCTATAACAGATGAAGTTAAATTGACACATCTTTATCATCCACCTTAGGACTTACAGTTGACATTGTATACCTAATAGAATTTGACAAAAATAAAATGATACATGTGTTCTTCTGTAATAGCCTATACAACAGGTTCACTCTCTTAAAATCCCTCTGTTCTCCAACTTTCTCCCCACTGGCCCCCGAGGACATTAATGTTCTTACATCTGTATAGTTTACTTTTTCAGGATTCTTGTAGTTAGTTGGACTTATACAGTGAGTCGCTACTGAAAATGATTAACTCTTTTACTTAGGAATATGAATTGGAGTGTTGTGAGTGATGTTTTATGACTTGATACCTTATTACTTTATTTTTTTTTTTGCATTGAATGGAATTCTGTTGTTGGAAAGAACCAAAGTTTGTTATGTGCTGGAGGACTTATTGAAGAAACACTCAATTATTTCCGAGCTCCAGCAATCACTTAAACTGTTGTGAATAGCTATGTACAAGAACATTTTGTAGACCAAAGTTTTTAATTCATTATGTAAATATAAATGAACAAGTTTTGGAATTGCATAGTAAGAGCATGCTCGATTTTTTAGGAACTGTCAAAGTACCTGCCAAAGTGATTGTACCATTTTGCATACTCACCAGCAATAAATGACATTTCTAGTTATTCCACAGTTGTGGAAGCATTTGGTGGTGTAATTATTTTGAACTGTAGCCAATATAATAACTTTTTGTTATATCTCATTATTTTCTTCACAAAATGCTAGTGATGTAAGAGTGGTGACTATCTTTTCGTATTCTCATTTATCCCCCAAAGAAGATACACATGTATCAGAATGGTATCAAGGTCATTTTTTAATATT
Organism: Peromyscus eremicus; assembly: GCF_949786415.1. NCBI lineage: Eukaryota > Metazoa > Chordata > Mammalia > Rodentia > Cricetidae > Peromyscus > Peromyscus eremicus. Next base: position 12,319,500 of record NC_081416.1, read on the forward strand.
TTTCCCTCTAAAAATAAAGTTATTGCATTATTTTATGTTCCAAGGGAAGAATTTGCCCAAATTGTCAATTGTGTTTTATGTTGTATTACTGCCAAGTTTTAAGAGTTCTTTTCATGGTTTGGAAAACAGTCCTTCATCAGATGTGTCTTTTGCAAACACTTTTTTTCGAATCTGTGGCTCCCTTCTCATTCTTTTTACATTGTCTGAGGCAAAAGTTTTTAATTTTCTTAAATTTCAGCTTCATATTAATTCTTCCATTGATCCTGTCTTTGGCATGTGTTTTAAAAGTATTTATCATACCAAAGAACATCCCAGTTTTCCCCCACTGTCTTACTGAAGTTGTGAATTTTTAAAAAATGTTATGCTTGTGTTTCTGGTCCAATTTTGAGTTACGCTTTTCTTCCTTTGTTTGTTTTGAAGTAATATGCTATGTACCACAGGCTGGCCTCTCACTTACTGAATACTAGAGGATGATATTGAACTTCTGGCCATCTTAGTTCCACTGTGAGTTCTGGTACTACTCATATGTGCCCCTATGCCTAGTTTATGTGGTGCTGGAATCAAACCAGGATTTTGTACATGGTAGGTAAGTGCTCTGCTAACTGAGCTACATCTTCAGCTTGAATTTAGATTTTGAAAGTTACAGATCTGTGTGTCATCATTTTTCTTTATATGCATGCAGTTGGTCTAGCACCATTTGTTGAACAGATTATTTCGCTATTTTTTTTTTTTTTGTAATTTTAGGAACAGTTCATCAAATATGTTTATCTGTTGCTGGATAATCTATTCCTCCATTGACTTACTAGGCTGGACTTTTGCTAATTCTCACAATTACTGTAGCTTTGTAGCAGGACTTGGAGTCAAGTTGTGTCTGGTCTCCCTGCTTGTCATTCCCTTTGAATATTTATTTGGCTATTCTAGTTCTATTGTCTAACTATGAAACAACTTGTTGAGAATTTCGTTGAGACTGTGTTCATCCTACAAATAAACCTACAAATAATAGGCATTATGATAAGATTAAATCATCCAAAGAATGAATGTAAATCTCAATTTATTTTGCTCTTCCACATCTTTCCTTAGAGTTTTATGAATTTCTTCATATAGACCATGTGCTTTTTATTTTAGCTTGATACAAAAACATTTATAATTTGGGGTGCTAATACAATTAATAGTGACAATCATGAGCTTTTAACTTCAAATTTGACTTGTTCATTGATGATACGTGGACAAAATTGACTATTGTATATTACTTTGAAGTATCAAACTTGTAATACTTGCATCTTAGTTGAAAGTATTTTTGCTTTTCTGTTTTCTTGAGGTTATATCTTCGAATAAAATGTTAGGTCTTCTTTCCCAACACATTTTGTGATGTAAATCCCTCAAATTCAAGCACTGCTTTAACTTACTACTACAGATTTTTTTTGGTTTATGGTTTTTATTTTATTTTATTTTCATTTTTTAAAAATTTTATTTTTATTTTATGCACATTGGTGTTTTGCCTGCAGGTATGTCTGTATGAGGGCATCAGATCCCCTGGAACTGAAGTTACATACAGCTGTGAGCTGCCATGTGGGTGCTGGGAATCGAACCTGGGTCCTTTGGAAGAGCAGTTGGTGCTCTTAACCACTGAGCCATCTCTCCAGCCCTGGTTTTTATTTTTATTTAGCTCAAAATATAGTTTTATTTTCCTGTTGAGACTTCTTTACTACTCTCTGTACTATTTAGTGGATTATTTTAAATTTCCAAATGTTTGGAAGGTGTTCTAATTATCTGCTATTAAAATGTTGTTTGATTTTACTCTGGCATAAGAGCAGATGGTATATGATTTCTATTATTTTAAATTTGGTGTAGTGAGCTTTATGGCACAGAATTTGGTCACCTTTTGAATGTTTACTAAACCTGAGTAATTAACTTTGGTTAGATGTAATTTATAGATGTTGAGAATATCCAGTTGGAAATTTGATGGAACTTTCATGTTCTCCCTGTGACTTTATTAATTTTGCTATTGAATTTATTCATTTCTGATAGAAAATTACTATTCTGAAAATATCATAATTAACTGATCTGTTTTCATAATTCTGGCTCTGTGTCATGCTTTCTGTTGCTATATTGTTAGAACTCTCACAAGAGGTTGATATCTTCTTGAGTAATTGGCCCCTTTATCATTTTGTGATGCTCTGCTTTATTCCTGGTAACTTTTCTTGCTCTGAGTAGTCTTTTTCTCTGAAATTAAAGTAACTACCTCTCATTCTTTTGAATCATAGTAGAAGAAGATTTTTTTCCCTTTATCTTAATCTATTAGTTTTAATCTGAAACTTGATTCTTATGGACCACACACAGTTGGGATTTCTTTACATACTAAGTGACTTCATATTATTTTCTAAATTAAAAGACAAATTCTGTCTTTTCATTTGTATATTTAAGATACTGTATTATAAAGTGTTTATTGACAGTGGGTTATTAGTTATATTCCTTTCTGTTTGTTGATCTTATTTATTTTATTGTTCTTGACTCACATTTCATTTGCCTTTTATAATCTTAATTGAGAGTTTTCATAAATTTCATTTTCTCAAAATATCATTTCTACATCTTATTTTTAACTTCTTTGACAGTTGTTTTGGATTTTAAATATATTTATAATTAACATAAATCAACTTGTCATTTCAGCAATAGTTTATACAATTTAAAATAACAAATACTCTTAACAAATTTTCTTCTATTCTTATTGTGTAGCTATTATTAATTTTACTTGATGATTTTTAATTGCTTATAATAAGACACATTGTTGCTGTTTCTACTTTGATAAAGTGTTATGTGTTAAATCAACTAAGGATAAAAGACTCTATTTTACTCCCTTTTTCCTTCATGTTCTGTCTTTCTTTAGATGTTGGTGAAGTAGTTTCTCCTGGGATCTAGTCTTGCTAAAAACAGACAACTACGGCATATTTCAATACGGTTGCTTTTCCCTTTTCTATCAGAAAACACAAGATGTTTCTCTGATATTCACTTGAATATCTAATTTTGCTCCTGGAGGTGTTCTCTCATAATTAGGTGGTCACATTTTTCATTCTGGGATAAGTGTCAAACTGTCTCCCTAATTTCAAGAACATCTTTTATCCTATGGATTTAAGAAGGAGTGCTGATTCTTCAGTTTGGAAAATTTTAATTTCTTTCAAGGAAAGTTGGTTAAGAATATATTTCTTCTATTTAAGTACACATGCATTTTGCTTTATGAGAGTCAAGGAATGTACAATCATGGGATAAGAATTAAAGATGATAAAGTCTAATATACTAAAGGAACATTGTTATTGTAATCCAAATCAGTTAAATCAACCTAGTTTTGACCTGTTTAGTGTTTTTGAGATAAGGTCTCACTATGTAACCCCAAGTGGCCTAAACTAGGTTGGCCTTGAACTCACAGAGATCTACCTATCACTGCCCTTAAAATGCTAAGACTAAAGGCATGCCTCACTATGCCTAGTTCTATTTTATCTCTTGATGGTCTTGTTTGTTTTGTTCTTGTTTTACACACACACACACACACACACACACACACACACACACACACACACACACACCACTGTTTCCAGAGGCTTATATTAACATAGAGGCTGTAATCCCATTGTTCTGGAGGTCAAGACAGGCAGCTCTCTGAATCTGACTTTTCTGGACAGCCAGCGTCATTGAATCAATAACTTTCAGGGAAAGTCAGAGATATTATCTCAAAAAATAAGATGGAGAACAACTAAATAAAACACTTGACATTGATCTCTAAACATGTACATGTAGAAACACTCATTCATACTGACACATATACATACAAAATTTGTGCTTACCCACACTGTACATATGTACATCAAAACCAGAATAAAATAAATATAAATTATAAAGGGCTGATAAAAGTAAAGAAATATTTTCAAATATCATCATTCAGTTATAAAGACTACATGGAGAAAATAAAAATTCGTTGGGTTTTAAGTATATAATCAATAAGCAGACCCATTACTGTCACATAAAACATTTTTATTTGGAAAGCTTTATCAGTGAGGAAAGGTGATGGCCCAGTAATTAGCTGTTTACAGAGGACCCAAGTTCAGTTCCCAATACCTACATTGTACAGCTAAAAACTGCCTGAAACTCCAGCTCCAGGAAATCCAACACCATTTTTGTCCTCTGGGACACCTGTACTCAACTGCACACAGAGACACACACTCATATACATAATTAAAAATATCATAAGTCTTAAAAAAGAAAGAAAATTATTTTAAATGTAGTATGAAAAGTAAGTATATTTTTTATAACAATCTTTGTTGTATCACAAAATAAAGTCAATAAGTCTGTGTTACCAAAATGTGTGTTCTATTTGTTTTGTGCCTCAAGAGCTTGCTAGCCAGCTGCAAAGTAGGTCTAAGTTTTCTTCATTAGAAGGCACAACATAAACTCTCACCATTCTGTATTCATTTCACACAACTATGAGATCAGATTACAGACCAAAGTATTCACCTAAAAGAATGAATATTTATCACTCTGCCAAGCAAACATGCCACATGGCTATTTTATCAAATGATATCTTATGTAATCTAAGGGGTTTACAAAATTTTATAAAAGCTCCCTATAAAATCTGCCTAAACAGAATTTTTCAACAGTTTCTAGCTCTTAAATATTTTTAAGAATGTGTAGAAACTATAAGTGCTCTCCTGAGAAAAATAGTTATAAGTGGATATACTCAAAAAATTTTATTCAGTTTCTGTGAATCCTCTCTAGACCTAGACCTCAGACTGAGACCTTATACTGTGCAGATAAAATAGAATAATGGTAGACATAACATGCATTATACATTCAGAAGAAAAGTATGATGTGTAGTATACTTCCTTCTGCCTCTTTCTCTTTGTTTATGGTTTTTGTATAAAAGGGCATCCTTGCTTTTAAAATGAGCACATGGTTAGATATTTACCAGTAAGCCAAAAGAATATGCAATACAAATTTTTATCTCTCTTAAGAGTTATAAGTTTTAGTTTCTATTTGTCTGCCATGATATATAATATGTTACAGACATACATTCTCTGTATGTGTGATTTCTCTCTGTCTCTGTCACACTCTCTCACTAACACATACACACATGCACACATTAAAGAAACAACAATATCAAGTTGCTTTTGAAGCTTTTGAAGAATGTTCTATACTTTCCCTTTTTCCCCTCAATGACAGCCTGTCACTATTAAACACACTCAACTATTCTTAATATTGTAAAATATCACATTTATATACCACTGTTTATTTCCCCTATGTCCTTCTGATGCACATTTAAGTTGTGGTACTTTGCTCTGAAAACAAGACAGTTGTAAACACCTAGAACCGTGTCAATGTGTATAAGGATTTCACTATTGCAGAGAGAGTGAAAGTGCTGTGGCACTCACAGGATGATTGGCACTTGGTCTCAGACTCTCTACGTTCAACACTGCACGTACACACATAAGAATGCTGTGGGGAAATTAATACATTCTATTCATGCCACCTCAGGGTACCAATCATCCTTTCCATTCTTGTTTCTGTGCCTCTCATTGTAGCCTGATTCTGTAAGGGAACAGAAATGAGACTGAGCCTTAATTATGTTCCACCATCTAGTTTGCCTGAATTGTAGGACAGAAAGGCTTTTGAGCCTCTCGTCTACCCTGCCAGCTCACCCCTCCTGCAGCAGCTGTCCAGTATTCTCTTGTACATTATTGTTTGTCCCAGCAGTTGGCAATATTTTCCTGGATCTCTGTGGGCTGGTAACAATGAATTGATGCCTCCTTGGATTTCTGATAAATAGATTTTTTTTCTAGTAGAAAAAAAAACATATTAAAGGAACATAAGGGGGACATGGCCATGTTTCTCTAATTGCTTGTGCAAGGGACCTGTATCTAAACCTCAGTTGCAACAGCCTAGGTTGTAAGAGGATGAGATCCTTACTCTGGAGGAAGCAAATATTTGTCACTTTGAGCATAAGAAGTTATTCTCATGCCAGTGTCAGATCAGAAGTAAGAACAGAGAAACTAGAAATAAGATACAGGTATCATTCATGTTGTAGGGTAGGCCGGGACATAAACCATTTGGTAAGCATCCAATTAAATACCTCCACACACATGTGTGCACAAGAGAGACCAAAACCATAGAATCAATAGTTGGCAGGTGAGCTAACAGACAGGCAAACTGACAAGGCATGTAGATGTTGTTGTAGGAAGGATTGAGGATGAGAATAGACTTGGCTCCAGTGCCAGCCAGAAGTTTATAACTCATGCAGTAAATGTTCATCATGGACCTACTATGTGTTGGAGGCACTGGGAAAGTAGTAAATTCAAAAAAATATGAAAATATAAATTCCTCTATCATTGTGCAGCTTATCTGAACGATATTTTTATAGGACTTAAGGTATGATTAAATTCCCTTGGATGAATGGCTTGAGATTAATAAACCTAAGTTATATATAACACTAGGGTTTTATAAGACAATATGTCTTAAAACAGCTTTCATGGAAAATAATTGTACAGGTACATAAGAATGAAGATTTTGAAATTCATGGATTCTTGGTACATTTAACAGTTTATTGTGGCTTGATAATTTAAAAAGGGATAGACATTTTAAAAGTATCTAAAAGTGTCATGTATGTAGTGGTATTTGTTCCGCCCATGACCCTGGGCTATACGGCCCAAAGGAGGCTGTGCTTGTTGGTGGTGTAAGTGATCTCTAATAAGGAGCTAGGGAAGACAGGCCCTCTGTCTCTTGGCTCCTGGCTGTGAGGTGGGTTCACTCCCAGTCAGAACAGAGGTCAACTTCTATTGTCTATTCCATTCTGTAATTGTGAGTGTATTTTCTCAATTTATATCTTAATAAATTCTGTTGCCCATTTAACAGATGTACATAACTGGACATAATAAGTGGCTATATATGCATGTGGTGTGTGTGTCTGGATGTTTGCATTGTACCTCTGGGAGTGAGATGTAAACATGGAGATATGTATGTATGATTGTGGAGGTTGGAAGTTAAGGTCAGGTGTGTTTCTTGCTCACTTTCCACTTTATTTTCTGAGTCAGGGCCTCTCACTGAGCCCTTTGCTTATTTAGCTGGTTTAGCCAGCAAGCTTGCCTACATAATCCCCAGAGTCGACTTCCTGAGCACTGAGGCCCCAAGCAGGCATGCATTCCTATTTATCCTGGGGATTCAAACCCTGGTATTCATGCTTGCACAGAAAGTTCTTTGTCCATGGAACCATGTTCCCAGCCCCAGAAGTTAGACATTTTAAATGTCTCTCAAGGTAAAATATTCATGAAGCACGAAGCTCTTTCTATCTGTGAAACACATTTAACTAATGTTGCATGAGTAGCCATGATTTTCCCTATTTTCCAACTTCCAGTTTTCCTTGTGATGACAACCACTTCGTAGGAGAATACTTCAGATACTTTACTTCCCTCTTTCTTCTGCCTTGAAAGCTACTGGGCCAATTGACAGAAGTCTGTGGATTCTTTTCTGAAGCATAAGGAGAAGTCAGCATCAGTTGCTAGCAGGAGAGATGCATGGCAGGTGCCTTCCTTGGAGCTTCTAACTTTGGAGTGGACTTTGTTCATGGAAGCACTGTTACCATCTGTGGTTAAAATCAGCTGCCATCCCACATGTGAAAATGTTTGAAGTGAGTGCCCCAAACTGCCATTCTGACAGGTGGAGTAGGGGAAGGTTTTTGTTAAACTGTATTATGGTTATATATCTCTCTAATGTATTGTGTATATATAATATATTACACTAATCTTGTATCATTGTTGTCAAATAAAATTCCTCCTGTCTGTTTCTGATAAGTATCCTTAACATAAAGCCTTTACTTCACAGAAGTGGCACATTGTTCAAATATGTCTGACTTTCCATTTATGTTACAAGAACTTGATATGTAGCATAAAAAACAGGCACGCATATAAAAGGAATTGTTTCATTTGAATTGATTATTGAAAGAAATAAAAGAAATAATATGTTTTAAGGGTTATATTCATTTTGTAAAACTATTTAATTATTGTTAGCAGAAGTATATATTTCACTCTTTCCACAATTTCAGGGATGGTGCATCCACCTAACAACCCTGATACATAATAGAGCCAGATCAATCCATTTATATACTCATAATCATAAGAATAATCCTTTCATCCAAGTGTCCAGAACACTGACAATCAACAATATGAATTATATCCCATATGGAGAGCACAGAGGGTGAATGACTGTTGCTAGTTTCATTGCAGCATAAATGGTTGTGAAAATGATGAAGAGATTAAAATGCCTTTATTCGAAGACTAAGATGACAGTTTCAATATCTACATTAAATTAGTACATTTCTCATTCTAATAAGTTTTAATAGAATGTGGTTAACCTCATTGTTCAATAGACTGCAAGTAAAATAAGGTGTTGATTAGCCTTAGTATCTGTGCAATTCATGTGGGTATTTTGACAATCTGTATCCAGTCTGGCACTAATTAATGTATGATTCACAGGGGAGGCGAGTTCAGTGGCTAAATGTCCTAGTTGTCACAAAAGTTTTCTGCTTGGTATGACAAGAAGCAGAAGTGCCTGCAATCACTTGTCTGTGGTGATGAACATCACAGCGAATTAAAAGGCAAAGTTCAAAATCTGTGTAAGAGAAGGTAACTGAAATAGACAGTGCCTCCTCTTGATATCTTTCCATCTTTGTGGATATGGTTTAGGAAAAGGGACAGGGAGACTTAATGGAAGTTAGCTGCTGAAGATAACCCCCATGCTTCCAGCAGGAATGCATAACAAGGCACAAAAGTCTGGCCCTGAACCTCCAAGAAACTAAGCTCACATCTTAGCTCCAAAGTCACTTACTGGAATAGTCCTAGGGCAACACATGTCTCCTTCTTGCCACTTATAGAGACATATTTTGTTAGAAGGTGAAATACAATAACATATAAAATATGTCTAATATATTAATGATTATACAACAGTAAATGATTAATAATCCCTAGCAACATGATTCATCTAAAATAAGCATGCATCATCTATGCTTATAATTTTCTTTGTTGTCGTAATCTCATTTTGTGTGACCCAAATTCAACTTGATTTCATGTGCTGAGTATTCTGACATATGTAATATAGGTATGTAAATATGTGCATATATCTGCATCAATATAGATTAATATAATCTAGAAACATATGAGAATAATCAATGTAACCTATCAGATTATTAAAAATAATAGGACAGCATTATGTATAAATAGGATTGCTGATTGAAAGAGGTGAAAATAAAATGGGAGTGTCTACCTTAGGAAAAATAAAACCACCAATCTCCTGATACAGTGGCTCCTTCTCTGCTACACTGACTCCTTTCCTCTTCCACCTGATATCTGTAGCAAGTGCCATTTCAGTACTGTGGGTCTTCTTTCTTCATGTCTTCTCCTTCCATGTACAAGCTTAGGGGACAGAATGGGCAAAAATGTGGTGTTCTTCCTATTTGAACAATGTCATTATTCATGTAGAAATATCAAGAGTTCTTTTTAAAAACTGAAATGGGCGTATACTTATTTCTCAGAATATCTTTCTTGAGAATAACTTTTTGCACAACAAATATAATAACATTAACTGTATTGGTAGAAGGAAAAATAATCCCCAAAGCATCGACAAAGCAAATTACCCCTTTTCTTGCACAGCAGTGAAAAGCTGGTTAGAAGTTGAGCCTCCTGACACATTGGAGTGTTTTTACAGCCCCATCTTGTCTTGTTGGTCACCTTATTTTCCTTCAAAACATTCCCTCAGTTCTCCTTAGTAAAATCCAAAGCTTCTAAAGGAATTCTAGCAAGAAGACTCTGGAGATGGAGAACATGCTAAAAATTCTACGTCTGCACCTCATGAAAACCATCGACTTTAAACACATGTAATTGAAATGGTTGACAGGTCAATTAAAATATAATTCCACTTTCTCCCTGGCAGAATCCCACCTTTGAGACTCATTTGTTGATAACAACTAAGCAATAATCCAGGCCTTTTCAATCCCATCAAGTGGGCTATTGTAAACTGAAGTTCAGTTTTTTTTTTTTTTTTTTTTTTTTGGTTTTTCGAGACAGGGTTTCTCTGTGTAGCTTTGCGCCTTTCCTGGGACTCACTTGGTAGCCCAGGCTGGCCTCGAACTCACAGAGATCCACCTGGCTCTGCCTCCCGAGTGCTGGGATTAAAGGTGTGCGCCACCACCGCCCGGCTGAAGTTCAGTTTTATGTACTATAACCTGTACCAAGGCTCTTTGGCAGAAGGGCTTAGAAAATGTATTTCAGTCTTAGACTTAATATGAGAGTGCAGTTTTCCTGTTCACCCTCTCTTCATTGCTAACCTGTGTAAATGCAGGGATTAGCTGAGTTTTAGGAGGGGAAAGTGGTTTAGTTTTTATGTTATTGAAACCCAACATTTCCCTGCAGGAAATGGTTCAGAAAGGAAACTTACCACCCTGAGTTACTGCTACAAACTTGTTGTTTTTAACTTTGCTGACTCTTGACTCAAAAGTATTCTCTTCTCTTTTACTGTATTTCACTTTTGTAAAGTTAGCTTATCAACCTTATCAATATTTTAAAATGTATATTATAGATTTTCTTTCTTTTTTTATTAAGAAACTTTTTTTTATTCATTTTACATACCAATCAATGATCCCCCTGTTCCCTCCTCCCGCCTCTCCAGCCTCCCCTTCCCAACCCAACCCCATTTCCTCATACAAGAAGGTAAGGCCTTCCATGGGAAGATACATTTAGTAGAGGCAAGCCCAAGCCCCTCCCCCTGCCTCAAGGCTGTGCAAGGTGTCACATCATAGGTAGTGGGCTCCAAAAAGCCTGCTCATGCACCAGGGATGGATTCTGATCCTACTGCCAGGGGGCCCCTTAAGCAGATCAAGCTACACAACTGTCTCACTATGCAGAGAGCCTAGTCCTGTCCCATGCAGACTCCACAGTTGTTGATCTAAATTTTATGAGTTCCCAATAGTTTGGTTCGATTGTCTCAGTAGGTTTCCCTATCACGATCTTGATGCCCTTGCTCATAGAATCCCTCTTCTCTCTCTTCAATTGCACTCCTGGAGCTCAGTCTGGTGTTTGGCCCTTGGATCTCGGCATCTGCTTCCATCAGTTACTGGAGAAAGGCTCCTATAATATATAACTTTTAGTAGCATAATCCAATAAAAATATGGTATTTATAAAACAGAGGACGTCAAGAGTTATAGAGCATATCTGCCAGATAAGTACTATATTTTACAAAGCATGCAAGATTCCTCTTACTTTGGATCAGTTTTAAAATTATTGACATATGAATTTCCTTTAAGCAGTCATTTGATCTTTAAAAGTCGGTTTTCAGCATTCACTTAGAAAAATCTACTAAGCTAATATTTTATTGTGTTAAAAAGGGAGGACATTCCAGATTTTTTAAAGACACTCATTCCCAGCTGGGTTTTAGAATTAGTGTTTGGGCCAAACAAAGCTTAACTCTGTTAGAGAAGTGCAGGAAGATAAGTCGCACAGAAATCCAAGCAAATGTCTAGAGGCATTTTAGGAGATACAGTATTTACAGAAACATACAGAAAGGTAAACCAACAATTAGGGATTCTAACTATGTAGATACAATGCCTGAAAACTAAAGGCACAAGATTCTACTCATGATACCCAGGAAGCTCTTCACTCAGCAACCTCGGAGTCACTATAAATGCAAAGGCTTTGGAGATGATGCTTCTTGCAGGAACTGACTCTGGAGAAAAGTTGGCTGAATAGTTTGAGGTATTACCTGCTGTGACTCCACATGCTAGGGATCCATGGATTATGCCCTCATCCTCCAAATGTGTTCCCCACCCTTTCTCTAGGATGAGATACCCATGGAGCTAACAGTATAGGTCCATAGAGGGTTAAATATCCATAGTCCATTCAAGACCATATGGTAAAAACCAAGGACAAAGAAATTCTCCTCTTCAACCCATATGGACTCTTTCAAGACCTGATGATAAGATCCTTTCCAAGTTTATCTTGTTGAAGGAGTCTGTACCACTGTTGGTCCTAGAGTGAGTGGTGATGGAGGCTGGGTGTTCAGGTGGGTGACACTCAGCCTGGGAGAATATCACATTCTTGACCAAAGTTGCATGCTTAATAGTAACTAAAAATATTGTTTTGGTTGTCAGAAAATAAGATCTGAAGAAAATTCAAATAATATATATTGTATATATAATAATGCATATATACACATATGTGATCAAAACAGTATGTATTAGACACAACTTTATTATCAACAGACATAGAATACTCAATTCTTCATTATTCTATTCTATTTTCACTTTCTTATTGTTGAATAATTACATTTATTGCATATGTCTAGAATAAATTAATACTATTGACAATTTTAATGGAAGTGAAATTATTTTATTTTTTTTATTTTATTTTATTTTACAATACAATTCAGTTCTACATATCAGCCACTGATTCCTTTGTTCTCCCCCCTCCCAACCCCCTCCCCTTCTCCCCAGCCCACCACCCATTCCCAACTCCTCCAGGGCAAAGCCTCCCCCCAGGACTGAGATCAACCTAATAGACTCAGTCCAGGCAGGTCCAGTTCCCTCCTCCCAGGCCAAGCCAAGCAACACTGCATAAGCCCCAGGTTTCAAATAGCCAACTCATGCAATGAGCACAGGACCCGGTCCCAATGCCTGGATGCCTCCCAATCAGATCAAGCCAATCAACTCTCTCACCCATTCAGAGGGCCTGATCCAGTTGGGGGCCCCTCAGCTATTGGTTCATAGTTCATGTGTTTCCATTTGTTTGCCTATTTGTTCCAGTGCTTTATCCAACCTTGGTCTCAACAATTCTCACTCATATAAACCCTCCTCTTTCTCGCTAATTGGACTCCCGGAGCTCCACTCGGAGCCTAGCCATGGATCTCTGCATCCAGATCCCTCAGTCATTGGATGGGGTTTCTAGCAGGACAGTTAGGGCCATCCTATCACCAGAGTAGGTCAGTTCGGGCTGTCTCTCGACCATTGCCAGCAGTCTATTGTGGGGGTATCTTTGTGGATTTCTGTGGGCCTCTCTAGCACTTTTCTTCTTCCTATTCTCATGTGGTCTTCATTTACCATGGTCTCCTATTCCTTATTCTCCCTCTCTGTTCTTTATCCAGCTGGGATCTCCCGCTCCCCCAAGCTCTCTTTCCCTCGACCCTCGCCCTTCATTTCCCCCACTCATGTCCAGGCTGTTAGTGTAGATCAGATCCATTTCTTTGTAATTGGGTGATCCCTGTGTCTTTCAATCAATGGGACCTCTTGAAACTGAGAAGCTTTTGTAGAGCAAAGGATACGGTCAACAAGGCAAAGCAACAGCCTACAGAATGGGAAAAAGTCTTCACCAACCCTACATCTGACAGAGGACTGATATCCAGAATATATAAGGAACTTAAGAAATTTGACATCAAAATGCCCAACAATCCAATTAAGAAATGGGCTATAGAACTAAACAGAGAATTAATTCTCAACAGAGGAAACTCAAATGGCTGAAAGACATTTAAGGAATTGCTCAACAACCCTAATTATCAGGGAAATGCAAATTAAAACAACTCTGAGATACCACCTTATGCCTGTCAGAATGGCTAAGATCAAAAACGCTGAAGACATCTTATGCTGGAGAAGATGTGGAGTTAGGGGAACTCTCCTCCACTGCTGGTGGGAATGCAAGCTTGTACAACCACTTTGGAAATCAATATGGCGCTTTCTTAGAAAACTGGGAATCAATCTCCCCCAAGATCCAGCTATACCACTTTTGGGCATATACCCAAGGAATGCTCAATCACACCACAAGAGTACTTGCTCAGCTATGTTCATATCAGCATTGTTTGTAATAGCAAGAACCTGGAAACAACCTAGATGCCCTTCAACTGAAGAATGGATAAATAAATTGTGGTACATATACACAAGGGAATACTACTCAGCAGAGAAAAACAATGACATCATGAGGTTTGCAGACAAATGGATGGATCTAGAAAAAATCATCCTGAGTGAGGTAACCCAGACTCAGAAAGACAAACTTTGTATGTACTCACTCATAGGACGATACTAGATGTGGAACAAGGATGACTGGACTGCTACTCACATGACCAGGGAGGCTACCTGGAAAACAGGACCCCAAGGAAGTGAAATTATTAATGAGTTCATAAAGAGACATGTAGAAGTGTTTATCATTATCGAATTCCTTTTATGTAATTAATCACAATCTTGATACCAAACAAGTTAAAGGTGATGCAGGGAGAAAAATCAGAAGCCAATTCACTTATACGTATAAATTGAACAATTTTAAATTAATCCAATACAAACTAATAGTAGTATTATAATACTATATCATTGACCAATGTTTTTGCACCAGCAGTCAATCACATTTTAACACTGTCAAATAAAACTGTGCATAATTATTATTATTATTCCCTTACTACATGAGGGAAGTAAGCATAACAATCTCAAAATAAGAAGAAATATTATTATATTATATTTGACTTCATAACAAAATAGACAATTTGAATGAAAGGCAATTTCCTTTAAAAATCTGCAAATGTTCCAAACTTACAAATACTAATACATCATAAAAGTGTTGTCAGTGTTGCTCACTGCTGGAATGTGACTAACTTATACATTTACTAGGGAGAAGAGACAGTTGGTGCCTAGAAAACACATTGGTATCATTTTATTAAGGCCAAGATATCCCACTGCAGTGTTTACAATGATAAAATCTCTCATAAATGCATAAAGAAACTTTTAGAAAATGCTTAATAACAATACTTGCTGGTAAAAAGTTAGTTGTTAGCAACAACCTATATATCCACTCTCATAGGAATTATTAAGTACAATATGGTGTATCATGTCTGTATGTGATAAAATATGTTTCAGTGTCACGAAGGGTCAGATTTATAAACTGTGAGTATACTACATCACACACACATGGCAAATTAGAATAGGAAGTGAGAATATTTATAACACCATTTGTTCAAATTAAAAGCATATGTTAATCAATACTATTACATAGATTTATGTATTTAAATAAATATCCAGAAAATAAATTATAAAGGTATATATTAAAAACATGATATGAGTTGTCTCTCCAAAGGAAATGGATTGAATTATGGAGGAGTAGTGAAAGTGGAACTATAACACTGATTCAGAGAGAGCGTTGCTAAGGTGAGGATTATGGGATTGAAAATCTTAGTATGTGTCTGTGCAGCCCATGGTATAAATAAAATTCTTTTAAAAAAGAAAAATTGACTCTGGTATATAGTCATGTTTTTGAACTACTTACCAAACTCTCCTACATAGTAAGCTCCCAAAATCTTTTGTAGTAACCCCAGATGATGTATATTTTTACCCCTAGGACCACATCTATGATATAAGGTAGATTTTATCAGCTGTATTCTGAGTAGTACTTAACTTCAGGGAATCATGATATGTCTACCTTTTCTTTACCAGAAGTACAATTGGTAAGTTTTCACACTTATTTTGTCTCTTTAGAAGGCTAAGTATAAAAAGAACTCTTATTTTCACAAAACCTTCAGGGTGGCAAGTTGTGACCATGTATCTGAATTAAATCTTCCAAAGGTCAGATTGACAACTTGAGTACTGTGAAGCAGGTAAAACTCAGGTCAAGACTAGAACTCCATCATCGGATTCCAAGGCAGTATTGTTTCTGCAGAATGTTGTCTTTAAAAAACACTCATGCTGAGTAGTATTCCATTGTGTATATGTACCACATTTTATGGAGCTCCAGGAGTCCAATTGGAGAAAAAGAGGAGGGTTTGTATGAGTGAGAATTGTTGAGACCAAGGTTGGATAAAGCACAGGAACAAATAGCCAAACGAATGGAAACACATGAACTATGAACCAATAGCTGAGGAGCCCCCAACTGGATCAGGACCTCTGGATAAGTGAGACAGTTGATTAGCTTGATCTGTTTGGGACGCATCCAGGCAGTGGGACTGGGTCCTGTACTCAGTGCATGAGTTGGCTGTTTGGAACCTGGGGCCTTATACAGAGACACTTGGCTCAGCCTAGGAGGAGGGGACTGGACCTGCCTGGACAGAATCTACAAGGTTAAACTCAATCCTCAGGGGAGTCTTTGCCCTGTAGAAGGTGGGAATGGGGGGTGGGCTTGGGGGAAGGCAGGTGGGGAGCAGGAGGGGAGAGAACTAGGGAATGAGGCTGATATGTAAAATTAAATTAAATTATAAAATAAAAAAATAACACTCATGTGTGTATGGTACAACAGCAAAAAGCACCATCAATATTTACAGCTGTGTATGACACTTTCCATACACTGGAGGTTTATAGGATGAAGTAGTTATTTATGTCTCAAGAAAAGACATCTTAAACTACTAAAGTTTTAATTAAATGCTAAATGCATTTTTTTCCCTGAGATATTCACAGTAAACTTTATCTGTTTGCTGCTGTCTAAAGTTCTGTGTTTGCAAATTAGGCATCCTTGCTTCCATTTTAATTAAAAATTGTAAGCTTGACAGAATCAACTTCCTTTTTTAGTTGTTTAATGAACGTTAATAAAACAAAATTAAAGTACTGTTTAACATTCAGTCAATTTGTTAGTTGTTAGGTGGGATAACTTTGTTTTCCAGAACTAAATTTGAAGTGGAATAACAGGGGAATCAGCTTTCCCAGTAGCATTTAATAAATTCACAGTAGGGCACAGAGTCTTCAAAGTCAGGTCAACACATTATTGATGTTATTCTTTATATTTAGAGGCATCTTGGAATCAGAGAAACCAAGTTTAATCAACATTTGCTTCCTCTTGATTAAAATTTCAGCATTCCCCATAAGGGCTGTGTGCTGTTTTCCAATGACAGTATTTACTGCCGTCTCCTTTATTTATATGTTTTTCTGAATTTACACCTTTTCTTCCCTGATACCTTTTTTTCTGGCTCATTCTCTGTTTATATATTAAATATCTTCAATGTACTGAGTGCTCCAACAAACTATATATCCAGACACTACTTTTTGGTATATGAATGATAAGTTTTACAGTAACTGTTCAAATGTTGATGTCCATTGTGGTGATATTTTCTTTGTGCAACACAATAAAACTTATCTGAGGATCAGAGGAAAAGTCCAGCCATCATATTAAACATAGAGGTCAGGCAGTGGTGGCACACACCTTTAATTCTTATCACTATTTAACCATAGAGGTCTGGAGATCTGTATAGACAGATAGGAAATGATAGAGTTGGGCTGAAAGAGGAAAGTGATGTAGCTGGGTGGAGAGAGGAAGTAAGAGGCCAGAGACAGAAAAGCATAAAGGCATGATTATACAGAAAGTAGTTCTCTTTGGCTGAGGATTTCTAGCGGTATGAACATGGCTGGCTTCTTTCTGCTTGCCTGATCTCTGTTTTTACTCCAAAATCTGGCTCCTGTTTTTTTTTTTTTTTAATTAATAAGACTGTTTAGTAATTTGTCTTACAATCTAGAATATTTTAATTTGTATCCTGGTATCTGTCTCAGGATTAAACATTTAATATTCAGTCTGGGCTACCAAGTGAGTTCCAGGAAAAGGCACAAAGCTACACAGAGAAACCCTGTCTCCAAAAACAAAACCAAAAAAAAAATATTCAGTCATTAATTAAATTCACGACAATTTAAAGTTGTTCAAAATATTTTAAGTTTAATTCTGGGGTGTCTTATTTGTCCAGTGGTCTTCAGATTCTTTAGTTGGATTCTTTTATTCTCCTGGAAAGAAAAAAAAATCCTACCCCAATTTTAACTTTGGGAAGTTTTGATTTTTTTGGGCAGGATCTATCTAATCAAATGAAAGATGTCTGTCAGTCTTATAAGTTAATTTAGATGGAATGGCCTTGCAGTTGATGAACTATTGCTTCTCCCAATGAAGAGATCTGTCCTGTTCAAATCTAATCTTTATCAATCTTGATAGTATCCACAGATTTCTTTTCCTGTAGAAACAAAATCTCTTCTCCAATGTCACTTAAATCTTGGTTTCCATTCTTAGGTCAATATATCTTTAAAGTATACAGGCTGATTTAATTCAGCAGGTTTTTTTCACTGTTCAATGTCTCTTTAATTTAATTTTAATTTTCTTTACCTCTTCAAACTTTTTTTTAAAGTATCAGAGTCTGAATCAGCTAAAAAGATATCATCGATACAATGGTAAATTATAATTTGAGGAAACTATGAATTATTTCCACTGGCTGTTATATGAAATATTGACATAAGGTGGTGCTGTTTAACACCTCTTGTTGGAGAACTTTCCATTGATATCTTTTAACAATCTGAGAGTTATAAGTAGGCCCTGTGAAGGCAAATTTTTTATCTATTGTCTTCTTATAAAGATATAGTAAAAAAAAAAATCAGTCTTTTAAATCAAGCACTATAGACCTTCCTTTTGGTAATAAAGAAGGCAAGGGAATTCCAGGCTGTAAAGAGCTCATTGGCCGAATCACCTTATTACCTTATTTATGGCTCTTCAATCTTTTTTTTTTTTTTTTTTTTTTTTTTTTTTTTTTTGAGACAGGGTTTCTCTGTGTAGCTTTGTGCCTTTCCTGGATCTCACTCTGTAGACCAGGCTGGCCTCGAACTCACAAAGATCTGCCCACCTCTGCCTTCTGAGTGCTGGGATTAAAGGTGTGAGCCACCACCATCCGGCACTTAAATCTTTTAACATTCTGTATTTTCCAGATTTATTTTTAATTCCAAATATAGAAATACTGTAGTCTAGCTCTGGATGAGGGCAGGGTCTGAAGTGGATGGATACAAGAGTGGCAACAGAGAAATCAGACAGAGGACACTTCTTGACTTCGTTTTATGGGAGATGGACAGAAAGAAAGCATATCTGGGCATGGCTTTATGAACTCTGACAACCTGCATCTCTCACAGTCTTTATTTATACACAAAATCATTTCCTCATAGACTTTAATCATTGTTTACAAAGTCTTTTCATGGTACATACTTTTTCTGAAGTCTCCCTCTACATAAGCATATCAAAGTAAAAGAAACAAAACAAGCAAACAGCAAATTTCATGAAAACTAAAATCTAACATTTTGATAAAATCAATTCTTTTAACTTATTGTATTTTTCTTAAAATCAGTGTCATAAGCCTTGTGGTTACAGAAATACTAGGATGTCTATATCTAAGTTTGAGTAAGTTAATTGATCAGAAGTTATTTCCTACTACCTGTTATAGCAAGCTTCTCCTAAACTATTCCATTAATCTACTATAATGAATATCTGATCTTTCTATGGAAATCTAATTCCTCAGTCCCTAGTTTAATTTTTTTTTTATGTCTGACATACGACAAAAATCCTTTCCTTTGACTTTTGAAGTTCTGTGCTCTGCTCTTTACTCTTTCTATAGTATCAGAAAAGTCCTGATCTGACACGTCTGCTCAGGAAGCCAGGCAGTTCATTGAGCCAGAATGTTTCTCTTTGTGTCTTTGTCATAAACTCTTATTTCAAAATGTTCACTATCTTTATTACAATCCTGCAAAGGGTAAAAGAACATCAAGATTCCTAATACTGATTACTTTGCCTTCAGGCAGTTTCCAAGGCTTGTCATTAATTTTATAAACAATTTTTTTCCTACACATGCTAGTTTCATATTTCTGAGACAAAACACAAAAACCTAATGATTCAGTTATAGTTTTTTAGCATCTAAAATTTTCCTAAGTTTTTCTTCTTCAATGATTTTTTTTCCAGATCCGAAGTCTTATGTTTACTGATACCACATAGGTAGTAGATTCTATAGAAGACTCAATTTCTTGCATAGATGATTCTCCTGGGGAACCACCATAAGTTTTATTCTTGTCAGCTTCTATAAAGATTGCCCCAGGAAGGGGAAAGGGTTAAGATTTCTTGGGTAAACTGGGACTGAAGATTTGAGGGGAGGAGATGGGAGGTAGGAACATGAGGGTTGGAGATGGCTGAGTTGGGGGGATGCAGAAGGAGATCAATAAAAGAGATATCTTGACAGAGTGAACAATTAAGGAGTTAGGGAGAAGTACGGAACTAGAGAAATCCCCAGGAACTCACAAGGATGTCCCTAGCTAAGACTCATAGCAGTGCTGGACAGGGTGTTTGAACTAACCTTCTATTGTACTCAGATTGGTGTCTACCCTAATTGTTATCAGATGATAATGGAAGCAGATGCAGAGATCTACAGCCACACACTTGGCCAATCTCCTGGAGTTCAGTTGAAGAGAAGGAGGAGGGATTATAGGAGCAAGGGGGGTCAGGATCATGATGGCAAAAGCCACAAAGATAGCTGATCCAAGCTATGGGGTGTGGTGATATTTTATTTGTGCTGAAATGTGTTGATATTTTATTTGTGCCTTAATAAAGTTTGCCTGGAGATCAAAGGAAATAGCAAGCCATTTTAAGTAAATGTAGAAGTCAGGCAGTTACAGCATATGCCCTTTATCCGATCGCTTAGCAGATTGAGTCTCTGTGTGTTCAAGGCCATACTAAGGAACAGAGTCAAGCATGGTAACGCACACCTTTAATCCAAGTACCAACCATAGAGACCTGGAGGTCTGTACAGACAGGCAGTGACAAGGAAGTGAAGTAGCTGGGCTAAGATAGCCAATGAGAGGGCAGAACAGCAAGGCAATGAAGGTGCGAGTAAGACAGGAAGTAGCTTGCATTTGGAAGCTTCAGAGCTGGTGAGGTAAGGTTGGCTGGTGACTATTTCTATTTTCTTGATCTCTAAGGCCTTTACTCCTATATTTGGCTCCTTTTTTTTAAATTTAATAAGACCATTTAGACATTCGTCTACAATTGGGAGCTTATGGACTCTGGACTGAGAGCTGGGGAGCCTGCATGGGACCGCACTAAGCCTTCTGAATGTGGGTAAAGTTGCATGGCTTGTTGTGTTTATGAGTCCCTGGCAATGAGACCTGGACTTATCCCAGGTACACAAACTGGCTTTTTAGAGCCCATTCCCTATAGTACAATGCCTTACTCAGACATTGGTCCTGCTCCAACTTGGTATGTCACCCTGCTGACTACCCAAGGGAGTCTTTACCCTCTATGAGGAGGGAATGGGGGTGGAATGGGGAAGGTGGAGGGGGGATGGGAGAAGGGGAGGGAGGGGGAACAGGGGTTGGTATGTAAAATGAAAAAAATTAAATAAAAAAAGAGCTACAAAGAAAAAAAAAGAATTGTTACATTATCCCAGCTCTAGCCTTTGGTGAGGGTCTCATAACAGCATGGAATTCAAACATCAAACATCTCAAAAGCACAGATAGAAGTGATGTGGCAAACTCCACCAAGGGGCAGTGAAGGGTTAGTCTATGTTGTCTAAGCACTGGAGATTTGTCAAGCAGTGCCTTCAAGATGCTTGGCAGCTCCATAGCAGAATTCCAAGGACTGGTCAATCTTTCAGTATGTTGGAAATCTACCTGCTCCTGTACCAGGTGTTCTAGTACCTGTAATTTTTCTGATGTCAAAGGCTATTGTTCCACCCAGATAGGTTTGTCAGTTAACCATTTTAAAGGTAGGGCTATTGATACCCTTGAAAGACCACCAGATGTCATATCCTGTTTATATACAACCTGAATGATCTATGACTGTTCTTGATAATACCTTTCAATATTTCTCTCAGAAGCATTCTTTATTTTATGGTTTGTTTCTGAGATTGGAAGAATATTAACTTGTGTTTTCCATTTCCGCAACAGATCATGTCCCCATAAATCCATTACTATGGTAGCCACATGTAGTTTTAATTTTCCTATCTGTCTCTCTGGCCCTATATATTCAACCCATCTTACACTTTGTTTTTCCTAAGACAAAGTTCCAAACCTAAGAAGAAGCTGAACATTTACTTCCTGAAGAAGCCAATCTGAATGCCAAGAGTTTGGTGAAATTATTGTTACACCTGTGTCTATTAAACCCTCAATTTTAATGTCATTTATATGTATTTTTAGCTTTGGTCTCTGATTATTTATAACAGTTTGCTAAAATACTTGTTTTCTGGGCTTTTCTGAATTTTTTGTTGTATATAGAAATTATTCTGTCTTTGGTCACATGCAGAGCAATATGGTTTTTAACAACAGATATTAAGTCTTTTAATTGCTCTCTGGATGAGTTGCTCTGATGCTGAGAAGAAAATATTGAGCCAAATTTGATATTGGGGCCTGCGGGATGCCCCTCAAAGCATTTCTCAATGGCAAAGGGTTAGCTTGCCTTTCTCTTATTGATCTATATTCATTAGTCCAATGCCAGCCATTACCACATCTTCAGCATACTAAAAAATCCTGGAGACTTCTGTTTGGATTATCTCTAGAAAAAAACATTGTTCCTAGAAACATCTTGGTACAATCCCTTTTCAAATAACCTTGTTTATCATAGTTAAAACATCTGACATTTTGAGTTTTCTTAAAATTTCTAGAAATTCCTTCTCCTACTAAAGCAGCATCATATGTATGAGATCCATTAATATCCATCTTTCTAATCTATTCATCTATTACTGGTGATCTTTCCTTTAAAGACCTAATCACATGTTTGCATTCTGAATTAGCATTTTCAAAAGCTAAAGATTCAATTAGTATTTGTCTGACTTCTAGATCTAGTTCTATTTACAGCTGAAGTCAATCTTTGTTAAAAACAAAAACAAACAAACAAACAAAAAAAACAGTGGACTTTTTGTGTCTTGTAAAATTTATGTAAATGACTCAGTTCTTTTTCTTGATTCTTAAACCCCATCCCAAGCATTCAAATGTGCTATACAACAGAGCACCAAGGTGTGATCATCAAACCTAGACTATCTTTGCAAATCAACATACTGACCTTCACTGAGAATCTAATCTTGGGGAATTTTCATACCTCTAGCCCTATTTTGTTTTCTATGACCCTAGCTTCCTCTTTCCACCATGTTTTCCATTGCAATGGAGGGCCAGCTTCCAATATTTCTGTAGCTAAATCTTTCTAGTCTTGTGGAATAATTCTGTTCAGAGTTGACTGTGAATTTAACATCTGCTTCACACAGGTTGAATGCATATCATATGAAACCACTGCTTCTTTAAATCTCTTCAAATCTAAAACTTCTATAGGATTCCAGTCAACTTCTGCATAGCCTTGAGGATGCCTGTGGTCTGTGGCCATTCTTGTATGGTAACTGGATAAATTAAATTTGGTTTTCTAATAACCTTGAGTTACTCCTCTTTAATTTCATAATGCAATGATGTGGTAGATTCTGCTCTAAATTCCTCTGTGTCTGAATTTTTTTCTTATTTTCATTAGTAAGCCTTTCTAAGTTTATATCTTATCAGTAGTATTTCTTTCTGAAGCTTGAATCTTATCAGTATTAAGTCTTTCTAAGGTTTGTATCTCAACAGTCAAATTTTCTTTAGAAAGTCTTTCTAAGTCTAGTATCTTATCAGTAGTAAGTCTTTTAAAAGCTTGCATCTTATCAATAGTAAGTCTTTCTAAAAATTTGTATTTTTTTTTTTTTTTTTGGTTTTTCGAGACAGGGTTTCTCTGCGTAGCTTTGCGCCTTTCCTGGGACTCACTTGGTAGCCCAGGCTGGCCTCGAACTCACAGAGATCTGCCTGGCTCTGCCTCCCGAGTGCTGGGATTAAAGGCGTGCGCCACCACCGCCCGGCAAAATTTGTATCTTATCAATCAACTTTTCATATTTAACAGAGTTATCAAACCATATTTAAGGATACAATATGAATTACCAACAGATAGTAATTAAAATTGGTATTTTGTCAATCCCAGCTAAGTGGTTTATCCCTTCATTTATTTTTTCTTCATTTGAAAGCCATCAGTAATAGCACTAAACAGGGTCCTAACTCACTGCATTGTGATATTTCTAATTGTTTGCATGAAAAAGATTTCCCACTTTTAAATTTTTTTTAAACCTAATTTTAAACCTAATTTTCCTTTTAACAATTCTGAGGTGTCTCACTAGATATCCTGATGCCAACAGTATAGGCAGAGGTATGTGTGTGTATGGGGGGAGGAGTAATCAGCTGCAGTGATGATGCTCTACTGCTGGCAAGGAGGGTGGGAGGATGGATGTCTCAAGCTGTGCTAATTTCACACTTGTGCTGGCAGCCACTGTGGCTACAAATGCATCGTGCGGGGGTGTGGGGAGTGAGCCATAGGAGAAAACCATGTGGCTGGGATGCAGCATAGGAGAGGACCAAGCCACCTGCCCAGAGTGGCAGTGCTGGAAACTCCCAGAGAGTGCAAGGAAACTCTTGCTGTTTGTCTCTGTGCCACATGGTTGGCAGTGAATGCTCAGGCCAAGACACCTGTTCTTGTAGCAGCAGGACTGAGAGGGTATGGCATGCTAGTGCACAGGACAGCTTGAACAACAGAGCCAGCAGGTGGTGGAGAGTGGAGGCCAATGTAGCTGTGGCAGCTTCCCTGCCTAGGGATGATCTGAGGCCACACATTGCACACCAGATATGGCATTTACCTAAATAGTTCTAGTATCAATAAAAACTCAGAATCAGAAAGTGAGATTAAAAACTTGATTAATCCAAAGAACAGCAGAGGGATGATTGGCTGACCCTAGTTTCTATAATTTCCTGATCCAAAAGCCCTGGAAACTTCCTTCAGCCCCTCTTTCTCTCTTCTTCTCACTCTCTATCCAACTTCCTCAGTCTTCTAACACATCTATAGCTAATCCTGGTCAGCCAACCACTGACTCATACTTGATTCAAGGTGGCTTTATTGACACAGTGCTGTGCAAACAGTTCTCCTGGAATAGTGTTCCATTATATGCTAGGAAATACTTTCTTCCATTGCCTTTTGCAGATTATGGGATGCCTAGGTTTCTTGCTCTAAAGAATCTTTCTTAAGGATCTTAAGCTTCAAAACCAGGCATAGGGAGTAACGTCTTCATGTTTGATCACTGTACTTACTCCTCTCTCTCCTTCTTCCAGTTTTAAGAATGCTTGTGATGATAATGGACCCATCCAAAACAACCTTCCAACTTAAGATCAGTTAGTGATGCACAATCTTACAACTCACTCACCAACTGTAACCTCCGTTTCCCTTTTGAAACCATGTGACATACTTATCCACAGCTTCTAGGACTAGGATATGGAAATATAGGGAGTGACTCATTCTACCTTCCATGGGAGGGAAGCCAAATGGGATCTGATGTTAGAAAATGTCCTGCAGAAAATTTGTGTACATTGTAGTGGGTAGCAACCCTCTGAGGTCTTTGATGTAATTGAAGACCAGATATAATTTCCTTAGTTATGATAAAAGATAAGTTAGATATGAAACCTTAGACTCACAAATATAGAATAGATAGGATATCTTCTTTAATTTTGCCAAATACAAATAGATTAGATATTATAACTATAATTCTTGCTTGATAATTGTTTTGTTATATGTAATTTTACTATGTTAAAGTTAAAACCTTCCTTTTTAAATAAGGGGGGGTAAAGTGCTGTGGATATTGCTCTATATAAATAAAATGCTGATTTGACAGTATCCAGGCAGGAAGTATAGGCAGGACAAGCAAAGAAGAGAATTGTGGGAGCAGGAAAGCTGAGGAGGAGACACCAGTTGCAGCCATGAAGAGCAGGATGTAAAGTACTCATAAGCCACGAGCCATGTGGTAAGATATAGATTTATAGAAATGGGTTAATATAAGATGTAAGAGCTAGTCAATAGTTAGCCTGAGCTAATAGCCAAGTAAGTTTAATTAATATAAGCTTCTGAGTGATTATTTTATAATTGGGCTGCGGGACTTCGGGAGCTTCGCAGGACCCAGGGAGAAACTTTCCAGCTTCAGTACATTTTTTCAATTTAGCAATATTTAGTAAGGTCAGTCTGGGGAGAAGCTAATTCCCTATATTTTATCTGGACTGCTAGCCCAAGAATAAGTTTCCTATGGAAATAGTGGTGAGTATTGGAAGAGAATGACAGTTTAGATATTTATGATATATTACTGGTTTAAGTAATGCTAAGAAAATACTGCTATTTAAACTATATGAATTATACATCATTTCTAATTTTAGAAATTTTTGAAAACCTACATCTTGCTATCAGTGAGCTGATACAGTGATGTTAGAATTCAGTCAACCGTTTACTAAAATCCACTGACTGATGAACTATCTTTTCTGTTCTTGTTAATATTACTACTATATGCCATTAAGACTGTGTCATGATGTCAAACACTTCAGTCCTTCGACATCTTTTCATCATTTGCTTAATCAATTATTTGCAGCAGCTTATACACTTATATTGACATGGGGACATGGTCTATGCTACAATCTCATTGAAGTTTTTGATGTGTTCTATTGTTTTGTTTGTGATAATATATATATAAGCTTGGCTGGTCTAGAACTCAATGTGTTTACCAGGCTGGCTTTAACTTAATCATGAAGAAAATCTTCTGCCTCTAACTTCTGCATCCTAGGACTGTAGGAGGTCACCACAGCACTAAACTAGCTGAGTTAAAAAAATAGTTATTCATAATAATAGACAAATACTGTCAATGAATAAATCCATTATTATGGAAATTTAAGAGTCACGAGTCTTTCTCATAGAGTTGACAATATAATTATTTGCTGAAACTAGGAACTGAGAGTCAAAGTAAAAGCTATTAACACATACTTTTTTTCAATTAAAACTAATAAAATATTTTATTGAATTTCAGGAATGTGGTACTTTTTAAAAATTCCAAATCTTTGCACACAGATCACCACTCTGCTTACTCTAGTAACAGCAGATGCCTGGACTTCACGATTGTCACTTCTCTCCTTGTGTCACATAGCGTAGAAAACCCAAATCCTGATACTCCCCAACCCCTTCAGAACTACTTCAGCTACTCTGTGACCAGCCCCCCCACCCCCACCCCCAGAGTCGGGGACAAGGAAGTGAGGTGGGGTATTTATGGAGATGAGCTGCTGTCTGGGAACACATTCTGTGGTGTGGAGAATATCTATATAAAGTATGCCACACACATTCTGGAATGCACTCTACCCAGGACACAGGTAAGTTTCCCTTTGTGTTCTGTGTGGTTCAAGACAAAGCTACTGAAGTTATCTAGTCCCTGAGGGAGCTCAGACGTTGTTAAAGGTCAAAGAGAATCTCCTTAAGCATTCAACACCGAGGTGCCATAGTGGACCTGGGAACTGCGGCAAGCTACTTGTGGTATCAAGGTCTTATGTCCCCACATCAGACATCTGTTGGGGGGTAAAGCACATGAGCCTAGCCTTGTTATGTGGGGGCGCTTCTGAGAACTCAGATGAACATAAACTAAAACAGTGCCTTCAACACTGGGAAGAAAATCTGGGTTCAGTACTCTGTTAATCTACAGCTTAGCTTCTGCACTCTCCTTGACAGCTTTACATTCCTATATACCAAAGCAGCAGCATGGCCAATAAAGCAGCAAGGAGAAAAGTTGAGTGTATGCCTGTGGCTGAATAGGAACCTGGGCGGCTGGAGCCCCTCCAAGCGGCAATCTGCCTCCTCTACCATTTTACAAGTAAGCTTGGAATATGTGTTTCTTAAAGGTTTTCAGTTTGCAAAGTACTTTGGGTTGTATTGTGCCCAGCATGTGGGTCCAGACTGTGGGCCTCAGTTAACATGGTGCTCTACTAGCAGGAGGCCACCCTAGTGAGGTGGGCTCAGGTACCACCAATTGAGCATACTGTGTGTCTGGAGACATCTGTGCGTAGCATGCTTGATGAGGACTTGGGTAGATGTTCCCTATGTGAGTGAAGTCTGCAGACTCATTATCTTTAAGCTCCAAACAGACCTTAGAAGTTTGCAGGGGTTTCTTTTGGGGGATCATAGAAAAATTTTGAAGCTAGAAGGAGGATTTGTTTTTTTCTCTAAGGCCACATTCTCAGTCTCAAGTGAGTGAAGTATTCCTATTAATACATATGTTTAAAAGAAAAAAGTATGAAATGGCAATATCTCGGAAAAAATGACACATATCATTTTTCTAATTTAAAAAGTTCCATAATTCACATCCAGTTGACAGAAATAAGCAAGCAAGCTGAACCTGTCTTCTACCTTTGTCTAAAAATAGCTATATAACTGGAAGCAATAAAAGAAACTGTTCATGGACCAGGCACAGATGTGGCTACAGGGTTCCTTTGAGGAATCCAGACTGTTGTCTCCAGCCAGTGCTCCTGTGTGTCTGCTCACTCTTCACACTGCTCTCTCTCTCTGACCCTCGTTAGCTACAGATGCTTCACTCTAGTCTTATCACTCTGGGACTCTCAGTGCTTGTTTGCTGAAGCAGTTGCTTTTATTTTCCTGTGGTTGACAGTTTCACTGTCAATGATGCACTATTGACTGCAGCGACTTGAGAGTCTCCCCAGCCGCAGTGTGACTGATATTGATATGAGAGGTATGTGGGGGCTGGAGAGATGGCTCAGCGGTTAAAGGCTAGGCTCACAACCAAACATATAAGAGAGGGATGTGGAAGAGAGGCAGACATTAAAGGGGAATGAACTCTTGAGTGGATACACTGGATGAGGCTGGCACTAGCAAATGGAGACTGGGGATTCAACATGCTTCATTTCTTCATTTGAAAGAAGGATAAATATTTCCCTTTGTTTTTGACTAGAGATTTGTGAAAAGTTTAAGAGTTCTATAAATACTCAAAAGAGATGCAACACATATTAAAGTGTTGAGAAAATAATTCAATTAAATAGCTTGATGTTTTGGCAATATAATATGAATGATGTAACAACTGAAATATATGGAAACTACAAATTATTTTGTTTCTTTGTGTTCTGTGATACATCGTACACAATTAAACACCCACATGCATGCAGATGTAAGAATTAGTGTAACATGTTCTTTCCTTATTAAAATATGTTAGACCATAAATTTGGTTTTCTTCTGACTCTGATTAGAAAGCAAGGGCCTCAGAGTTTAGAAAGCTGACTAGCATACTTCCCAGTGCATATTTGTTGTGTGTTGTTGTTCAGAAATGAGTTCAAACATAAATATTTCTGCTATATATGTTAAACCTGATGTTAATCACATAATATTCACCAATAGTAAACAGTTTAGAAAGGAGAGCTGGCTGAGTAAGGTGCTTATTTATGAGTATAGCAGAATATCATTAGGTGTCATTTTATTTATTTATTTTTAGACCAGTAGTTTTTGGTATTTAGATCTCTAGACTATCTGGTTCTTGGTTACCCAGGCAGTGTCCAGTATGGTTTCCATCTCAGGGAGTTGACCTTAAGTCAAATCAGACATTAGTTGCTTACTCCCATAAACTTTGTGCCACCATTGCCCTAGTATATATTGAAGGCAGGACAGATTGTAGATCAAAAGGTCTTGTGGCTGAGTTGGTGTTCATGTTTCTTTTTGAATAATGTGCAGAGTACCTTCCTGTACCAAAGAAACTAGAATGTAGGGGTGAAGGTTTTATATATGCACCATGCCATCCTTTCTGTGTTCAGTAAGTTGTGTGGCTGTTGTCTTCAGCAAGCAGGTCATGCTGTCAGTTTGCTGAGGATGGACTGAAGTACCAAGCACAAGGCCAGCATGCATCTACATCATGTTCTCCACGTATATATTATAGCTT
This sequence comes from Peromyscus eremicus, assembly GCF_949786415.1. Taxonomy (NCBI): domain Eukaryota; kingdom Metazoa; phylum Chordata; class Mammalia; order Rodentia; family Cricetidae; genus Peromyscus; species Peromyscus eremicus. The sequence goes on from NC_081416.1 coordinate 12,349,056, forward strand.
TCAGTTTAGTATTTAGTATGGGATGCCTGAATGCGTGAACAAGTGGGTCTTTGATTCTTGGGACTTCTCTTGTGGCTCTTTTCCTTATGTTGGTTTGCCATTTCCAATTTTGATGTGATGGTTTTGTTTTATATTATTATATTTTATTTTGTTAAGCTTAAAAAGAAAATAAGTAACAACAAATGCTTGCAAAAATAATATTAGTTTCAGTGAAAAGAAAAATCTGCAATGAAGAAGCATGGTAGAAACCACATTAGTCAAGTGATCAAGGCTAACATCATCAGTGCTTTGGTTTGTATGTGGTTTGCTGTCCTTTGGTTAATATGCTGGACGTTTCATCACTTCCTGTCATCAATAGTACTGACAGCAGTGGAGTCTGAAGGTGATTTTGTCATGACTGCTCTAGTGAACAGGCTATTACTTGCCCAAAGAATCAGTTCCAAAGGATAATAATAATAAAGAGCAAGCCAGCCCTTTCCCTGGTCCCATTCTTCCTCTTACCATGTGACCTCTCTTGAGTCCCTGATACTCATCCGAAGCCTGTGCTATGCTGTTTGAACTCTCCAGGTACTGAATCATGAGGCAATGCAACCCTTTTCCTTATATGTCGTCCAAGGTCTGATTTTCTACCACAGTAACACAAAATGAACTAAAACAACCAGTAATAAATTACAAGAACATGTTTATTGTAATACCCTGAAGATACATCACTTCTTCACTGTTTGTGCTAAAACTGTACAGACTCCATACAACCATGAGAAGGCATTGAATTAATACAACTGACAGTTATTTTGTAAAAAATAAAATTAGTTAATGTCATGTGACACAGTCAAATATATGAAAGAGAAGTCAGAGACTGGAGGAGAGAAGTATAAAGATGACTAAGTGTGTTTGTTGTGGACCTCAAGTGGGTGAGATTTAACAAAGATGTCAGAAAAGTTGGTGATAACAGTTATTGATTTATGCATGTTAACTTTCTGATTTCTGTAATTCTAGTGTGGCAGTGACTGATTTTATTGAGCAAAGAGTATAAGGGAATTCTGTTACATTCGCAGCTTTTGTTTGTCTGTTATTACTTCAAAAACTAAGTTTTAAGAAAGGAGAGAATCCCAATTATATCACCACAGTTTTTAACTGCAAAACTGTGTTCTACAATGCCATACTAACTTGCATACAAATGATACACATCTTACTTTAGATTTATTTGCTTATGTAAAGTATAAATGTATAGATAACATATATAAATATTTGTGTAGGTAAAATCAGATCAAATATGATTTTCCCAGTTAAAAGTCACCTTCAAAAAGTTGTCTTTGTTAGCAAATTTGAATACTTGAACTATTATAAAAGATACTTATTAATTTCATTAGAATGATTTCCCTATTGAAGTTTTCATATATTTTATTAAATAATTTTTATTCTCTAAACTATCTTTATTAAGTTTTTATTATCAAAATCATCACAGTTTTGTCATCTAATGCAGTATTTAAAGTATATTATCTTCAATTTCCTTAAATTCTTTTATAATTGTTACATCAGATCTATTGTTTCTAAAACTATCATCCTGAGATATGACAATTAATTGCAAAAATTTTAGATAGTTTTTTCCCATTTTTAATGTTTCTCCTAAAGTAGAAAAGTTTGATTAAATTAAGAAACTTACTATATTTTAAAAAATTTCCTTGGTATTGTTAATTTTGGCATGTCATTTTTTAAATAAAATATCTAAATAAAAGAACAAAGTTACTTTCATGTTCATTATAGTTTTTTTATAAAGCAATATTTAATCTAATTGTAAAGAAAAACTGTCCCAATTATTTGCTTTATTTTAAAGTTTCCTGATACATGAATATTTCGTCAATTCTAATAATTTACAATTACTTTTGTCAGATGCATAAGCCTACAACTGCCTGTTAGCAGACAACATAGGTAGTTAAGAAACTACCCTACATTATAGAGTCCATGAAACAGAAGTTTAAGCCAAATGACAACATACCTTAGTCTTCTAGCTTGTTTTTACTATGGAGGAAATGCCACAAACCCAACAGACTCTTTACAACTTTTCAGAGCAGTGATTGAGCTCTGTGTGTGCTTTGAAAGTGGGGTTGTTATTTGAAATTGTGCCTTTGTGCATTGGACTCACTGGACTCCATAGATTCAAACCATCCTGTGCCTTTTCTTTATAGTCTGTAGTTCTGATAACATAGAACAGCTCCAGAGAAATTTTACAGTAGCAGACAAAATATACACATGTTGGCAGCAATAAAGTGATGTCTGACAACTGGTCAGAGATAAAGCAAGAGGAGCAAGTGCCCACCTCCTGAAGTAGCCACATCTAGCATGCACTACTCTGCAGCAGTGGGAGATAAATCTGTCACCAGAATTTTTATTTCCCTGTCTCTATATCTACACAACTACTTCACAAATGCCTTTCTTTCCTTCATGGAGATGAAGTATCAGTGTTTATTTCACTTGATTTTGGTTAGCCCTTGGGACTCAGTACCCAACACCATTGGCAAAATCAGTCCCATTCATCAATAAGAATAGCTAGCTAGAATCCAGATAGCTCTAGACTCCTTGTGATAATTGTCGCTACTTGCTATTTTAAAGTTTGTAGACTTCCTTAGACTGCTGGCTACAGGATTCCATGTAGCATAGCCTAGTGTGTGGTTTCTGATGAAGGCATAGATAGCCAAAAGTCATGGGACAGTGACTGGTGTTCCACAGTACACCAAACTCCACACTTGAGATGTTTCACCAGCATGTAAGAGTGAAGTCTAGAAACAGAGGACACATTCTTGCTACTACCTGTAAAACTCAGACATGTCTAAATCTGTTTCATGAAAGGGAACATATGTCCTTTTTTTTTTCTTATAAATTGCAAGGATAGAGATTCCACTTCCTCGAAAACACTAAGCATATTCTTCTCCCTGAGTTTGAGCTCTTAGCAATGATATGGGAAAGTATTTTACCTTGAAACTTTTGCTTTTCTCCCATGAAATCTCTGGAAAATGAAACACTAGGAGCTGAATGACATAAGTAGGATCATCAGGAAAGAAGGGAAAAAGGTCCCCAGCAAAACCAATCCATATCTCAACAGTCATCTTGCTTCAGTATGCATCTCAATGAGAGCAAGAAAGCATATTCTTCAGGGGAAAGTCAAGGCTTTCATTGTAGCAACAGAAATCCAGGTTCGGTTTTTTTGTTTTTTGTTTTCTGTTTGCTTGTTTGTTTGTTTTTGTTTGTCCAGAGAGGCATCTTGTTTGTTTATTTTAAACGAGTTTATATTTGAATCTGAAATACTCACAAAGGTTCCTGTGTTCATAGTTTGGTCCCTTGGCACTATTGAAAAGTGATTGGATAAGTCCTGGGGACTTATCTAGGGTACATGAAATGACTTTTTGGGACACATTCCCTAAGGTGGGATATCCTGCTCAGCCTTGATACAGGGGAGAGGGGTTTCATCCTACCTCAACTTACTATGCCAGACTTTGTTGACTCCCCAAGGGAGACCTTACCCTCTCTGAGGAATGGATGGTGGTGGGATGGAGGAGGTGGCAAGGGCAGGAGAAGGGGAAGTAGGGGAAACTGGGTTTAGTATGTAAAATGAAAACAAAACCTTTTTATTAAAAATAATTTTTTTTTAGAAAGTGATTGGTTAATGAGAGTATGGAGATTATCAGTGGACCGTTGGGGGATGCGTCTGTTTGGAGGGAGGGAGTCACTAGGGGATATCTTTGAAAGTTATATAATACCCTGGTCCCTTCTTGCTTGTCTCTCTGCTTTCTGGCCATAATAAGGTGGGCAGTCTGGTATTCCATCATGCCCTTCTGCTATGATACTTTGTTTACCACAAGCTCAGAAGCAATGGAGCTAACGGACCTTAGACTGAAATATGTGAAACCAAGAACTAGAATAAGCATTTCCCTTCTTGCATTGTTTTTGTCCCAGTAACAAAACCACTAACTGATGGAAACTGCTATTCTAAAGGAAGCTTCTCTGCTCAGTGAACATTTCAAACACTGATGCATGTGTCCCTTTCTGGTCTTCATATGTATATAGAAGAATGTTTTCTCTTCAAACCTGACAGCTCCACAAAATGATAAACATTGTTAGATGCATATCTATAATGTTCACATTATTGAGCATAAAGTACATTTAATAAGTTCTTGACATATTTCATTTGAATATTACACAAATGAAAAAATATATGCTGACATTTATCATTTTAAAAAATGTACAATAGTATATATTTTATGTTGTCTCATTTGTGCATTTTGGAGTTCACCTCCTCCATTCCCACACTGTGTCTCATCACTCTCTTTCCTAACTAAAATTTTAGTTTAATTATAAGAAAATTCTTGTCTATAAATATACACTGAGTGTTCCGACACTGGAAGTATAACTGGCTGCATTGAGTTATTTGAAGTATAGCATGATACTGCTCTTTTAGGGGAACCTATGGCATACTCAAGAGTAATATCTATCATAGACAATTTCACATCATGCCACACTGTTGAACTTAAACACCATGTGCAGTAATAGTTTGTATTGACTTATTAGCTTAATTTCTACTTATTGTCTCTTTGAAGAGGCTGAATACTTATAACCCCATTTCCCAGACTCCTTTGAAATTGACCTTGATTAGAACCAAGTATTAAAGGCAAAGGTAATGGGCAGATGTGTAGTAGAAATGTCAAAGTTCAAATTAGAAGACATCATGCTTTGGGGATGACTAGAGGTATAAATTTACAGCAGCTGAATGTATCGCTCCACTGGTTTTTAATCTCATTATAGTAAATATAATTCAAAACTGATGTGTCCTCAGGAATATGAGTTAACTTTTAAAATTATTTTTTAACTTAGTACTTATTTGGATGATGTCTTCTGCAAATTACCAATGACTAGGGCAGTGCTTCTCAGTCTTCTTAATCCTGTGACCATTCCTCCCAACCATAAAATTATGTTGTTGTTTCCTAACTGTAATTTTTCCACTGCTAAGAATCATAGTGTAAATATCTGATATGGAACACTTCACGACACACAGGTTGAGAACCACTGACTTAGGGTATGCTCTAAGTTCTAACACTTATTTACAGTGTAGATTAGTGAAGCTTTTTTGCTTTTTTCTATCTTTTTTTGCCTTTTTGTAAATCATATGTTAATCATATTTAACACAAGGGATATGAACAAGGACTCTCATATGATTGCCCATTCATAGCAAGATGATTGTTTTCATCATCTCCATCATACCCAGTAATGATCTAGTGAAACTAGATTTATAGCATTGAAGACATAAAATGCAGCATTCCTGGTGGAGACATGGTATGCAGAAAAAATTGTGAGATTCACCAAGTAGTTATTTGAGCAATTAGAATTTTCAAAAGGGGAAGGCAAGATACACCCTTTCCAGTGACTGTAGATGACAGAAGGTAAATAGCTTCTTGAGAGTTCGTATTGAAGACCTGCAAATTTGACTATGAAATGCACTGTGAAGCTTTCTCAACTTGTCTGAGAGATTGGGTATGGCCAAGATAACATATTTCCACAGTAAATTTAAAACCTGGATATAAACCTTAGGTAACAACATATTCAGTATGTACTATGCACTTAATAATTGGTTTGTCATCTCTTTATATATACTATATTGTCTCCTTAATATAAGAAAGATGTTATACTTTCCTCATGGGGATAAATCCATTTTACAATGATTTTCCTTAGTTATCAGAACCCTGCAGAACTCAGCAAAGACAAGATTAAGAGGTTCTATCATCCCAAAATGATTAAAGGCCTAAAGTAAATCATTTGCATCACTTACTAAAAGACAAAGTTAGGGCTGTGTATTTGGAAAAGGATTGAAGCTTAGGCACTGATTTTGCATTGGGCTACTAGGAACCATGCTCTGTCCCAGGGAAGAAAAATTTAGTGCTATTTTAAAAAGTTAATTAAACCCACTGATGTATGACCAATTTATTAATAAAAAGTGAACATGTCAGAATGCTAATGTTGCAAGTAGGCACACTGAGAGAACAGAGTATAGGATGCAATGAAGTGTTAGAATAGTGTCAATCCTGTGTGGATGGAGTTTTCCTGCCTGGCCCACGGTCAGGGCAAATCACTGGTCAATCAGTGTTTTATTTATTGACCAATCAGAGCAACACATTTGCCATACAGAACATCCCACAGCAACCCTGCCCAACGTTTTTCAGGAAACCCAGTTGTTCTAAATTGTTTATGTAACAAATACATTTATATCATGTATACATATTATCTATATTCATAGGTAGATAGATGATAGATAGATAGATAGATAGATAGATAGATAGATAGATAGATAGATAATAGCTATTGATAAATCTAACTTTTCTTTGGCAGTATAGCGAGCCTCAGGCATGCATGCCAGGCAAATGCTCCTACCGCCAAACTACATACCCATCTATTATAAGTCCAGAGTTATAACACAGAAGAAAGAATATAAACCATATCATAGTGAATAGTTCTTCTTGAATTCTTTATGGCAACAATGGAATAAATTTGGATATTGGTAATAACAGGAAGTACACAAATTCATGGAAACAACAACATAACCCTGAATGATAACTGGGTTAAGAAAGAAAGAAATCAAGAAGGTTGGATGGAAAATGCCTAGAATTGAATGAAAATGTCAATAAAACATGCCAAAATCTGTGGCATAAAAGCAGGTGTAAGAGCAAAGTCTATAGCACTATTTATACAGACCAAAACATTTGAGACATAACAAACTAATAGCTTAATGATGTGCTTTCTATACCAAAATCTAGGGTACACAATGAAGGCAGTCCTCCTAAGAGAAAAACTTATAGCACTATATACCTACATCAAAAAAATTTGAAAGATCTCAAATAAATAACTTAATGATGTACTTGAAGTTCTTGAGAACGAAAAAGAACAAACAATATCCTAAACACTAGACAGGAAGAAATTAAAAAAGTAGATATTAAAAAAATAAACCATGGATTGATCCTTTGAAAAAATTGACAATCCCAAGCAATATCAAACAAAAGAAAGAAAACAGACCTATATTAATAAAATAAGAGATGAAAAGGGAGCAATATCAATAGATACTAAGGAAATTTAGAGAATCATTGAGATGTGCTTTCAAAATCTATATTACTTTAAACTGGGAAACTAAAAGAAATGGACAAATTTCTAGATATAACTAACCTACCAAAGTTAAATAAAGATGAAGTAAGTAATTTACATGGATCCATAACAACCAGTCACTGAAGCTGCTAGGCAAAATTTCCCAAATAAAAAGCTCAGGGCTAGATTGATTCAACACTGAATTCTATCATCAACTGTCAAAGAAGAACACTCATGTTGATCAAATTAGTTAGTAAAAGAGAAAACATGAATATTCACAATTTTTTATGAACCTCATGTCACCATGATACCAAAGCCAGACAAAAATCCAACAACAAAAGAGAAAATTATAAGCCAATTGCTTTGATGAATATAAATGCAAAAATTCTGAAAAATGTTTATAAAATACTTGAATTAAAAAATACACGATCAATTTGGCTTCATCCAAGAAATACAGGGATTGGTCAGCATATATAAATCGATAAATGTATACAATACATAAAATAGATGTAAAGACAATAGCCAAGTGATGGTGTAATTAATGCAGAAAAGGCCTTTGAAAAATTATATCTTTCATGATAAAAGTCTTGTAGAGAATAGTGATATAAGGACCATATACAACTGTAATAAAGGCAATAGTACAGTGAGTCCACAGCCAAAATAATTCTAAAAGAAAAATTCAAAGCATGTCCACTAAAATCAGAAACAGGACAAGGCTGTCAGCTCCCTCTTGTTCAATGCAATGCTTGAAATCTTTGATATAGCAGTAACGTAAGTGTAGAATGGGGGTAGAAATAGGAAAAGAAAAAGTCAGTGTAAACTTATCTGCAGATCATAGGACATAAAATACCCAATATATTCCACCAGAGGTTCTATATCAGATAAGTATATTTAACAAAGTAGTACTGTACAGTATTAACAGACAGAAATCAGTAGCTATTCTATATAGCAATAACAAACATACAGAGAAATAAATAAGGGGCATATCCCATTTAAAATAGAATAAAAAAATCTCTTGGAACAAATCTAAGTAAGTGAAAGACTTGTACAATTATAATATTTCTTAAATAACACAAAATGTGCTATACTCTGTGTCAACTCTGAAAGGTACAGCATATGGAGGAAAACAAGGTCTTTGACTTTAACAAGAAAACATAAAATTTGTCTTTCTTCTACTTCTACTTGCTGTACTATTCATCAGGCTATGGGTTAATCTCTGTGGAACAGTTTCTTCATCTGTCAGTAGATAATTTGTAATTATTTATATAAGACACTTGGAAGTACAACACACAGATGGTCTGTAAATAGGGCTACTCTGCCTCTATAATGTAATCTCTTCTAGAGGTCACAAAGAACTGGGTAAAGCAAAGAAGGGAAATATTGGTGTGACATTATGTGGTTTATTTTTTTCCCTTCATAAGAAGTTATGTTAGAACATATGTCAAAGAGGAGCAGATCTGATATTGGGCAAAATCTAATACAAATTAAGGGATAGTGGGTTAAATACTAGGTGGGGAAGCACACTGGTCCAGTAAGGAGGAAACCAAGAGTAGAAATACAAGTGGAAAGCTTTGCCAAGGCTTTGAATGCCAGGATAATGTTTAACTTAAAAGTCCAATGGTATCACAAGTAATAATGACATTTTCTGTGCAATGCCATGAATTCAGTTCTTCAGACTGACTAAAATGTGACTAGCACCACAAAACAAACTTTGAACCAGTTGAGGAAAGGAAATTTTAGTTGTAGTACCTGATTCATTAAAAAAAATCAACAACTACTTTTTTTTCAAAAAAGAAAATGTTACATGTATCCCAGGATGACTGTGAACTTGCAGTGTAGTCAAAACTGCTCTTGAAGTTCTGATGTTCCTGCCTCCATCTTGCAAATGCTGGCCGGGATTATAGTTGCACATTATAGTTCAGGCTTTGTGCATTCTAGTACATACTATTGCCAACTGAACTATAACCAACCCCACTTCCAAGGTCATAGCTTCTATATTACTTCATTTTATTTTCTTGCTCTTTTCAAAGTTATTTTTAAGGACAACAGACCTGAAAAATATTGAAGAGAGAAATTTATTTAGATTTCATAAATGATCTCAACTCTGTTTGATTTACAAAAACACCTAACATTTTTCAAGACAAAAAAGTGGATTCCACCAATCAGAAACTTTTGACAAACTTATAGTTATATAAGTGAAGATTTCCTAGAAGGATTGATCAAATAATGTACCTGTAAATAATGTAACCAATCAAATAATGTAATCAAATAATGTAACCAATCACACATTTTTCTTTGCTTTATTTCCATGCTCAGTTGATTAAAACCTTTCCTTTGGATTTCCTCCATGGAGCTTCTGAATGACTTCTCATTTGGAGCTATTCAATCTGTGAGTTGTAGTTGCTCAGACAAATACTGTGAAATTGTGTTGTGCTTCCATTTGCCTAACACCCCCCATCTCCTAAGAAGATGTTGATGAGCATCCTTAAGTTCTTTCAGAGCATGGGTGGCTCTGATTCCAGTCCACTTGGTTAGCATATACCATCCATATTGCCTTCTTATTTCTGTGCTGAGTTCTGTATATCTGCTTGTTTAGTGTGTGTCCATGTTGCAGAAACCCAACTTCTTAGATAGATGTAGAGAAATACTATTTACCTTTTCACGTTTTGCCTTTTCCTGTACCTTGGAATTGTTATAGGAAAATTCTTATTTTATTTCTTTTAACCTAGAAAATTCTCTGGATATCTGAGCATATCTAGCAGATCAATCTGATCTGTTGACTGACTTATCCATTTTCATGTCACCTGAAGGCCTCAGAAAATAAAAGTAATGAAGTAATAATAATTACCTCTCCTAGAATTATTCCATCACACTAATAATGCCAAGTGCTACTTGGTCCCCAGTATCCTTCAAGAAGGTTTTTGATTCTCAAGAACATGTTTTCAGACCTAGATAGAGAAAAGTATGCTCTACAGTCCTGTCTCTAAAAGCAATATCATAACACTGTTCATCACAGGTCTCAGAATAGAGTTCTCTCCAAATGACTGGGTAATCTTGTCTGTGAATATCAAGCCCCAACATTTTCCAGCTTGCCTTGAAGCCTGGACTGTCTCTGTATTTTATTTTGTTTTATTTTTTTCTTTTTAAACTGAAAAATCAATCAATATCTATCTTCCACTGAAGTGCTTTTGTAAAATTAGGTTTGTTGGGCATGATGGCACATGGCTGTAAGAGCAGCACTCCGGAGACTGAGACTGGAAGACCATGAATGCAAGGATAGCTGAGGCTTTTACCCAGAAAGATACCGTCTCAAGAACACAGACTAACAAAGGCAGATCATAAAAAACAGGTTAAGAATGTTTTGAAATTTATGACAAAAATGGAGTTTTGATTTTTAGTGTCTAACTGATAACTGGGCTCTAGATTTAGTGACTAACTAGATGTATACTCAGGAAAACCTCAGTAAAAGCAATGACTGGTTCTGTTTCCATTACATTGTACACAATAATTTAAAGGCAGGGTTTTCTTGAATGCTGGACATTGGTGTATTCACTAATGAATTTGGAGATTTTCTAGGTCTCACAAGCATTTGCAATACAAACATCCTAGTAATGTAGGTTACATAACATACCCAATTTATTGTAAAATATTATACATTTCAGTATTTAGAGGAAAAATGAAATTGTTTGGCCTTAAATGGCTTTTGATTTTACTAGAATATCCAAATGAAAACTGTACTTCAAAACTATCCAAACTATTAGACTTAACTTTCTATTCTAATGTACACCCAAAGTGTTTCCTTGAGTTCATCAACAAATATATCTTTATTAGATACAAAATGAACCTTAACCTTCTTATGTTCACACTACTCAAAACCAATGGTGTGTTTAGAATATCCCTAAGATGAAACTATAAATATTCCCTTCACTGAGGAAGTCTGAGTTCTCATTAATTTTAGAGGGATTTAAGAGTACCAGTAAAAAAGAGGGTTTCTGAATATACCCAAAGTACACATGGATGGAATCCTCTTCAGAAAGATTGCCCTTCTGCAGAGTCCAGACAAAACCATTTTCTAAAAGAATCACATTAATTCTTCCCCTGCTTATGTGTAAAGCCAAATGCAAATCCTCCTGAGAATTTTATATCAAGCCACTTTTATTATGTCCATAATATGGCTCTCCTGGGTTTGCTTGCAGCTCCTCTTCGTTTTATTTTCTTTGATTATTTAATCATTCATGAAAGCCTCCCTCTCTTCTGGTGCTCTCCAATTCTATAGACCATGATAATAGAAAGATATACTTTTAAAGCATTCAACCAGGGACTCCATAAATTCCATCCACTCTCAAGACAACACCTACTTTAAGATGATCAGAGTGTTTTCCCGTTATGAGCACAGCTCCTGCTTCCTGCTTGTGAAAGTTTATTTGGATGAAAAAAGTACCATGTCTTGTTTGCTTAATTCCTAATTCTTCCTTACTTGAAAAAAACAACAACAACAGATCTCTGACAATATTCATGCTCTGCCTTCAATCACTGTGCAAACTTTATGTTTAATTTTTACCAGGAAGTACAGATACCCAGACAAGATCACATTTTGAGAATGGATTTCACATTTCATTGTTTTACCTTATTTATCTCAGAATGAACTTCATTGTCTGTAAAACCCAAACTGACTTTCAGACCTTAGAGCTCCACTTGAATGTTGTGTTGCTTATGAGCAGGACTGTGGAATTCACGTTCTTTTATCATCCCTTCCAACTTTTCTTAATTTCTTTCCCAACTGACTTCTTTTTTTTTGCTCTTGCAATGGTCCTGCTGTAAAGAATTGGGTATGGAACACCGCAAAAACATCAGGATGCAAATGTAATATGAATGTAGGTAAAGCTTATAGCTATTGAATCACATGTTTCAAGTGTAGGAAATATTAATAAAATTGCTCAGTGACAAGTAGCTGACTATTTTCTCACTGTACATGTTTTAAATGCAAACATTAGTTGTGTGTCTTTTCTTCTCTAGGTTGTACCCTGTAAATGATGTCTGCCAATAGAGATCAGAGTCTTGCTCTGGTACCTTCTCATACTAGGAATTGCAGTCAGCTGTGCAGAGTTAAATCTGTACATTTTTCCGAAGGCACAATTCTAAACTTGTTGATCAGATTAGATGGAACTGCTTTATGTGTGTGTGACAGATAAAGTCCTTATCCACTGCAATCCCAGCATTAAATCCTTTACCAAGCAATGTGGGTTATGTATGAGAATATGGAGTGATACAAATTAAAAGGCTACCTAAGGTAAATAATCTGTGTATTCTTTATTTCACAAAACCATGCTATGATGTATATCAGTAAGTATGAAATTGTAGTAAAAGCTTTTTAATCCTTGCATGAGCACATATGAAATAAAGAAGAGAGAGAGAGAGAGAGAGAGAGAGAGAGAGAGAGAGAGATCTAGTAGAATGGCATTAATAAAATAATAAAATAACAACAATAGAGAAGATATGTGATATTTATTTGGTGTTTATTATAGATTAGATACTTCATAACTGGCCAAGAATAAACTACGTAAGGTGCTCACTTATGAAGCTAAATTTAAGAAAATCCTAAAGACTATTGATGGCAATATTTTAAAGCAATATTTGAAAAGTCAGTGTGATACATAAGAACCACAATGAGAAAATATTAAAAAATTAAGTAGTTCAGTATTATACACTAAGTTCTTTGCATTAATTTTCTAGATTACTCTTCAGTCTGCTGTATAAAGCTGGCACTAATATGCATTTTCTTGGTAAGAACCTGAGGCTTATGGCATTGAAGATCAAATGGCCTGCCCCTGCTTCTACCCCAAAGGTACGAAGAATGTTTGTAGGAAGTTTTACTCAAAACAAACACAGGTCTTGCCCACTGTTGTGCTTTAGATAGTGCACAAGGATTTAGCTTCAATCAAATGCCAGATGAGCTTTAGTCAGATGCCAGATGTGGATAGGAGCCTATCTCTGTGTTGTTGGAATTTTCAGCTGCATGGTTGAGAAAGCACCAGTCTCCCTGTTGAAAGTGGCATTTGCCTCTTGTAATGTTTTGAACTAATGGCCTCCAAGCATTCTTCTTACAATTCAGTGTTCCGAGTCGGCAAAGGACTAGCCCCTTTCCTAAACACAACCAGGAGCAATAGCCTACATATAGGCTAAGATAGCAGTTATTACCCCTCATTATTTCAGGAGCTTTGGGTTTCTCTAAATATGATCTCTGTGGCCTTTAGCTCCAGTGTGATCCACGACCTCCATGAAAGGTGATTGGTTACCTGAATTTAGTCTTCTAGAGTAGACCTATGTCTAATTCAAGGAACCAATCAATCCAAAATAATTCTTACCTTTATGGAAATCATATATTTATACAAGGACATACAGCTAATGAATTTGGGAAAACATCAAATATAAGAGTATCATACCCCATTGGTAAAGAAATTAGCTGCTATGCAATGTTGATGGTATGTATTCTTTCATTTGCTCATTCAGGCAATATTTATTCAAGCATGTGTTTGTGCCATGTCATCTGCTGTGTTCTAAGGCTGTAGTGGTGAATGAAAGAGTCACTAAATTTGCCGTTATAAGACTCAGTGAAGGACAGATGCTTATGGGTTTAAAGCAATGTCATTTTTCCACATGGTCACACACACTTTCTCTAGGTTGTGTGATCTGTTATCACTGACTACCAAACAAAGTTGGAGGTGTAGATGAGAAAAACCTTTAAATAATAAGAAAATTTCATGTTTTTATGGTTCATAGAACTCAGGCAAATACTATATGTTGTGGAATATTATTTTAACTAGTCAAAGATGTATTACATTTGTTTATGCTGCAGAATATTACCTTAACTATAAGAAGATGTGTTACATTTGTTTTTGCTGTCTTTGTTAATAATGAAAAGATATGTTTATTTCACCTTGCCTGCCTAAGGCACCTGATTGGTCTAATAAAAAGCTGAATGGCCATTAGCTAGGCAGAAGAGGAAAAGGTGAGGCTGGTGGGCAGAGAGAATAATTAGTAGGAGAAATCTAGGCTCAAGAGAAGAAGGAGAAGGGAATGAGGGAGAAAGAGAGAGACACACCCAGGGCCAGAAGCCAGGAAGCCATCAGCCAGACATAGAGGTGATAGGAAAGTAAGATAGAAAGAAAGAAAGAAAGAAAGAAAGAAAGAAAGAAAGAAAGAAAGAAAGAAAGAAAGAAAGAAAAAAGAAAGACAGGCAGAAAGAAAGAAAGGAAGAAAGAAAGAAAGAAAGAAAGAAAGAAAGAAAGAAAGAAAGAAAGAAAGATTAAAAAGCCCCAAGGCAAAATGCTGTGGGATAATGCTTTTATGCACTGGTTTAATAAAACACTGATTGGCCAGTAGCCAGACAGGAAGAACAGGTGGGGCAATCAGATAAGGAGAATTCTGGGAAGAGGAAGGGCCAGCCAGACACAGAGGAACCAAGGTGACAAGGCAGAACTGAGAAAAGTTACCAAGCCATGTGACTAAACATAAATAAGAATTATGGGTTAATTTAAGTCTAAGAGCTAGTCAGTAATAAGCCTGAGCTAGTGGCTGAGCAGTTATAATTTAAAAAAAAAAAACTGAATCAAATCCAGGCCACAGATAGTTGGAAGCCCTTACTACGTTTTGCAATGGTTACATATAAGTCTCCTTAACTCTCTATTCTAGCAAATCTTATCTTACTGTGGTTCTAAAAACACAAAATTCATTCCTGCTTTGAGAAATATTCTTTTTTCAGGTAATTTTTTCCCTAGAATTTCTCCCCAAGTTTGCTCATCTCTTAAGTCTCTGCTTAAATCTACCCAAGGCAAAGAGCTTTATATGAACATTCTTCGTAAAGCAGATGACTACATGGTCATTTCAGTCTCTCTCAGTTCCTCACTGTCTCTACCTTTCTTACTGCTACTGAATAACTATAGCAAGCTCACAAATTCACTGTTTTACTTAACTTTCTTTAATCTCCTTTGACAGAAATTCAGGCAGGAACAGTTTTGTTTTATTTACTAATATTTCTCTGGAAAATTTCAGAGTGTCTTGAAAAGAAAAACAGAATAATTACTTGCTGAAATATGAATTATAATACTAATAATTATACTAATAACAGCTACATTTAAACCAGCATTTTATCTGTGTGAAGTCCCTCTGTAATTGCTCACTGATCAGGTAGAAGCTCTTTTTATAGAAAACATCTTGCTTTTAAACTGTAAAGTAATGAATCACCAATACTAAGAAATACAAATAGCACATAAACCCTGCTTCCAACTAAATCTATGCCTCAGTACTACGATTACCGTGTGCTACATGCCATTGCAGAAATGTTTCTAACCCTACGAATGTTCAGACTCAGTTTCATCATGGATCTAAGTATGAGTTACTTCATTTGCAAAGGGGCTTTCCAGACCAACAACTGAGAACTTGCAAGAGTCAGTCCAAAGCTTCCAATGAGATTTGAGCAACTGAACTCTCTCTAAGTATCCTAAGAAGCCAAGATATTTGGTGTTGTAGTTTAAATGAAGGGTTTATATGTAGAAAACTGTTGATGGGAGTGATTTTCTTTCCTTTCAAGGATTCCCTAAATAAAAGTACTTGTATGTCCCCTGTGATTTCTGGAACAACAGAGAGGGTAGTATGTGTCGCGAAAATAATCACGTCCTTAGAAAAGACAGAGCAAAAACACAACTTTTTGTTTGGCTAGCTACCAAATATTTGTATGAGAGGTCATTCTTGAAAACTCCATGGCAAATGAGTCCTAGTCAACAAATAACTTCTTCTGGGCTAACAAAACATAACAGCAAACTGCCTCATTTGGGAGGCAGGACCTTTATGATCGATGAGGATTTTATAATGTTCACATCGATACTGATGATCCAAAAATGGCTTTCTTGGAATTTATTGCAATGAAAATCCATGACCTTGTAATCTTTAAAAGAAGAGAGAAAGAAAACCTCACAGAACTATGCTGTGATTTTGTTGTTATTGGAGTACATCTAGGGTTTTCATTTGTACTGAACTTTGACTTTCAGATCTACTATGAATTGCTAACAAGCAAGCATTCCATATGCTTGTTTACATGACTTTTAACAACACAGAGGTTTTAAAAAAGACACTCATAGAAAGTACAGTAAGGTAATACTTTGTACATCACTATGACTCCACCATCCAAAATCCTTACAGCATTGGAGAGACACTTTTGCCAATATAAGACCCATCATCAAGTGTGGTGGTATTGTGTTCCCCAAAATATTGAGCACCCTAATAAATTTATCTGGGGTCAGAGACAGAACAGCCACTAGATACAAAGGCTAGAAAATGGTGGCACTCACACCTTTAATCCTAGCACTCAGAGGTAGAAATCTCTCTGGATCTCTGTGAGTTCAAGGCCACATTGTAAACGGCCAGGCATGGTGACACATGTTTTTAATCCCAGAAAGCGAGCCTTTAATCCCAGCGAGTGATGGCAGAAAGCAGAAAGGTATATAAGGTGTGCGGACCAGAAACTAGAAGCATTTGGCTGGTTAAGCTTTCAGGCTTCTAGCAGAACAGTTCAGCTGAGACCCATTCAGATATGAGGACACAGAAGCTGCCAGTCTGAGGAAACGACCAGCTGAGAAGTTGGCCAGGTGAGGTTAGCTGTGGCTTATTCTGTCTCTCTGATCTTCCAGTGTTCACTCCAATACCTGGCCCAGGTTTGTTTTATTAATAAGAACTTTTAAGATTTATGCTACAATCAAGTTCTTGTGCTATGGGCTGAGTTGTCTCCCCAAGATAATCCTTTCTGGACTTACCCCCTAATAGTACTATTTTTGAAGAAAGGCCTTTCAGGAAATAAATAAGGTTAAGTGATGTTATAATGGTAAGATGATAATCCAGTAGGATTGTTTGTTAGAAGAGGAGAAGAATACCAGGAGTGTATGTACACAGGGAAAATGCCACCTTGGGACAGTTACAGGTAGGTCGCTGACAAAAAGGAGCAAGTTCGTGTGTTTGTTAGGATATGTTCAAAGGTGGCTGGCTAGCAGCAAGAAAAGAGGCCTTACAACAAAGCAGCCCAGCTGACACCTTAACCTTGGACATTCATCTTCAAAATAGTGGGAAAAACATTTCTCTCACATAAGATGCCTAGTCTTCAGTACTCTGTTATGGAAACCTTAGAGACTTAAAAGTTGTGGTTTTTTTTTTTTTTTTTTTTTTTTTTTTTTTTTCGAGACAGGGTTTCTCTGTGTAGCTTTGCGCCTTCCCTGGATCTTGCTCTGTAGACCAGGCTGACCTAGAACTCACAAAGATCCGCCTGTCTCTGCCTCCCAAGTGCTGGGATTAAAGGTGTGCGCCACCACCGCCCTGCAATGGTTTTTAATAACTTCTGAATTCATTTAGAATAAAATCTACTCTGTTAAATTTAACTTTTACTATGCATACAAAATAATTGGTATTCTTGTGACATTCTCTCTCTATTTTCTATTTCTCTATTTCTCTATTTCTCTATTTCTCTCTCTCTCTCTCTCTCTTTCACAAACACACACACACACACACACACACACACACACACACACACACACACTTTGTTATTACTCATCTTCCCACTATCCTCCCCGCATTGGTCTCCTATATTAATGAAAATAATATTTCATCTGATTTTATGCCGCATACATTCTGTTACTATCTCTTGTTCCCACTTTCTTCTTTTAAAATAAGTGAGACAGTTGATGAGCTTGAACTGTTTAGGAGGCCCCCAGGCAGTGGGACCGGGACCTGTCCTTGGTGCAGGGAGGAGGGGACTGGACCTTCCTCAACTGAATCTACCAGGCTGGGCTGACTCTCTAGGGGAGACCTTGCCTTGGAGGAGGTGGGAATGGGGGGTGGGAGGAAGGAAGACAGGTTAATCTGTGGCTGACATGTAAAATTAAATTAATTTCAAAATAAAAATACTTATAAAAATAAATAAATAAAATCTAGATTCCAACCATCATAACAGGATCTCTGAACCCCTGTACCTGACCTAAACTGTCTATCCAGACTTATCGCTGAGTCATATTCTGACTCTATTACCTCTCCACTGACTTCTGTACCCTGGAAATTTAATCTATTTTTACATAAGAAATTTCTTTTGCTAGTAGTTTGCAAGGCTGAATTCTCTGTAGTGGAAGATTGTCTTCCTCTTGGCACAAAATGGCCTACTGGGCTAAGAACTGCCTTTGCCTCAACTGCTGACAGTACGAATACTGACCCTTCTGAATGAGCAGGACATAAGGAAAAGTGACTATTGAACTCTGCCAAGACAGGGTAAGATAGTCTTTCAAACAATCTGCTTCTGAAAATGGTCTGACAGATACTCTAGGCTTGTAGCCAATTTGAATGCACCAACAATACTAAGAAACTCTAGGTGACTGTCCAGGCTGCCAGCTGTCTCTGTCTACTCTCGCAAGATTCCTGAAAGTTGCTTGTATTCTTCTCCCATTTCTTAGGTGTTATTTTATTCCTTCTTAGGTCTTTGATGGGACTGAATGCTAACAGTTATAATTACAACCTTCTTGTATCTTAGCTAAAACGTATTAAGTATTAGATTCAGGTTCTTCAGGATAAAACATCTTTTAGAATGAGCTCTGTAACATGCCATTTACCTATGCTCCAGACTCTTCTAGATTTTAGTATGTGTTTCTCGTTTGGTGTTGTTCTTGTTGGTTGTAATTTCATCTTGTCTAGGTCATTATCCCTTATTCCTCCTGGACAATATTTGATAATACTTCCTATTGTGTATAGTTTTGAGTTAGGTTTGAACTTTCTTATTTAGACAAAAGGGGGGAGATGTAGTGGGTAGCTGTTCAAGTTTTGACCTTGAAACACTGTCCCTAGTGTGGCAGCAAGTAACTGCTACACCTGCCTAGGACCTATCTCTGGGGTATGACCAAGAGAAGACCCCTTAAGACCTGAGATGTGTATGTGTTCACTCTCTTAGCTCCTCATGGTCCTGGAGGCTGGATTTGCAGACCACATCAGAGTTCCCCAGAGAACTATGCTGGATTGTACCTCATCTCTTCCGGATCCTATAATCGACCCCTTATTGGTTGTAAGTTACCCCTGAAATAAACCTCTTTTAATTACCAAATAAATTATGTGGAATTGCCTCGTTAATTGCCACTATAGTTCTCCAAACTCAAGTCTCAGTTCAAATATTTTCCCATCAGACACATCATATCTGACAATTGGTCTAGGAGATTTTCCTCTATTTCATACCACCCACATCCTTCCAAATTACAGCATTTACTTCTTAGCACTTATCATTACCAGACAATGTCTTTCTTTCCGTGTATGTCTGTGACAGGGAAGACTATATAGTCCACAATCTTACATCATGGTCTTCTTGTCTCTGTCTCTCCAGTAAAGGAGAGGCAGATATTGCAACAACTGTCTAGGCTACCATCTTAGTTGGTTCATTGTATGTCTCTTCTCAATTGAATGAAAGATCCATGAGAGCAAATATGTGTCCATCTTGATGCTGTCTCTCTTTTCAGAGTTCATTATTACCTGACCCATGAGTGGCCATATTGAATATCAAGTGAATATTTCTCTTCTTTCAAGGCTATATTCTCCATCTCATTTTCCTTTCTTACCATTACCAACCTATAGGCCATGCTAACAAAAAACTCTTATCCAATTAAGATAATCATCTCATGGGCCAATTATATTTCCTTTGAAGCTAAGCTTCCTGTATTGAAAGTTTAATCAAAAGGGAAAATAGTGAAGTAATCCATATCCTGCTTAGTGCCATTCATATTGAGTTCATTATTAACAGCTTTTAATTCCCTTCATCCTAAAGGACTTATATAAAAGCCCTTTCAATCTTCTTCTTCTTCTTCTTCTTCTTCTTCTTCTTCTTCTTCTTCTTCTTCTTCTTCTTCTTGAGACTGGAACAGTCCTGGCTGTTCTGGAACTTGCTTTGTAGACCAGGCTGATCTCAAACTCATAGAGAACCACCTGCCTCTGACACCTGAGTGCTGGGAGCCCTTTTAATCTTAAGGGAAACTGTGATTATATTGGGCATTCTTCACTTACAATGAAATGCTTAAAGGTGGTTACATATAAAGAAAAGATGTTTGAAACAGCAACAGTAGCCAGTACCTGTACTTTTGGCACTCATGAGATTGATATAGGAGTATCATCATGAATTGAGTTCAACACGGATGATGTAGGTAACCTGGAGCTACATAGTGAGACTAAGTCTCAAAGCAAAAAAAAAAGATACAAACAGAATTAAAATACATTTATTTAACCCATATTTTTGGAGACTGGAAGTCCAATTTAGCTCATATTTTTGGAGACTGGAAGTCCAAGTGCAGATAACCTCATGGTTGAAGCTCCGATGATTGTCTCATGGAGAATGTCATGCTGGTTTGATGACATGTGAGAGACTGAGATCATGCTGCCAACCAGAAAGTTGAAAAGGATTTTATAAATGATTATTGCAAGAGAAATATTTAGGAACTATTACACCTTAATGTCTTCCTTGGGAAACCTCTAAGAGTTAAGGGTGTAATTATTTCTTTTTGTTCTAGAACTTTCAGGTATGTTGTTAAGTTGCTAGTATGAGATCTCTCCAGTTCTTTTCATGTATGAACTTAGTCCTCTGAACTTGCCTATTAGAACCAATTTCATTGTGCCCCATGAGTTAGGGTATGCTGTGCACTCATTTTCATTGAATTCTAGAAAGTCTTTATTTTTTTTTCTTTACCCATTTTTCATTCAATAGAATGTTGTTCAGTTTCCATGAGTGTGGCAGGTTTTAAGAAAATGGTCCCCAAAGAGAGTGACACCAATGGGATGTGTGGCCCTTTTGGAATAGGTTTGATGTTGTTGGAGGAAGTGTGTCACTGTGGAGGTGGTCTTTGAGGTCTCATGTATGCTCAAGTCAGCCCAGTGAGACAGTTTACTTCCTGTTGCCTACAAGATGTAGAACTCTGCTACCTCTGCAGCACCATGTCTGCCTGCACACCAACATATGCCACCATGACGATAATGGACTAAACCTCTGAACTGTAAGCAAGATACCGCAATTAAATGTTTTTCTTTATAAGAATTGCTGTGATAATGGTGTCTCTTCACAGCAATAGAAACCCTGAAACAGAAGTTGGTACCAATAACTGGTGTATTGCTGTGATAGGCCTGACCATGTTTTTTTTTTGTTGTTGGTTTTTTTTTTTTTTGGAGAAATTTGGACTTTGGTACTTTGGGTTTGGAAAGCTTTAAATATTGCTTAATGGGTCATACTAGTTGGAACATGGAAGACAGTGGTACTGAGTGTGATTTGAACTGGGGGTGCCTGGTTCATGAGGTTTTCAGAGGAGAAGAATGTTAGTGTGTGGCTTAGAGACCAATCTTGTGTTATTTTGGTAAAGAATGTGGCTTTTTTTTGCCCTGGTTCAAAGAGTCTGCCTTAGGCTAAAGTGAAGAGATTGGGATTAATTTCATTGGCAGACGAAATCTCAAAACACCCTAGCATAGAATCTCTCATGTGCTTATTAGTGGTAACACTAATGAAGATTTATAATGAAAAAGAGCAAGCTGAGCAGAGTAAATTACAAAATGTAAAATTTGAGGAGAAAAGGAGCATCAGCAAGTGGAATGGAGCTAAATCCTGTGTTCAAGGAGATAAATAAAGAAATAGAATAAAGGAAGATAAAGGAAGTGATGACCTCATGGCATTATCTCACTCAGGTAAGTTTCAAATTTATAAAAAGAAATTAAAGAAAAGCTCAGAGCCAAGTGTGGTGATGCACACCTTTAATCTAATCCTAACAATATAGAGGCAGAAGTTAACAAGAGCTCTGAGATTGAGGCCAGCATGGTCTACAAAGCAAGTTTTAGGACAGTCAAGCTTAGACAGCGAAGAAAAACAGAAAGCTGATGAAGATGTAATTGAATAAAGGGGGCCAGGTTTCAGCCCCAGTGAGCAGCAGAAGTTGGCAGTTTTGGCCATATGGCTCTGGCTTTAGAGTCAAGGAGTGACTAAGGAAAGCCTCTGAGGCCAGGCATGTGTCAGAGGTGTCCCTGTGAAACTGAAGCCTGGATTGCCTAGGGGATCCCAAGAAATTGCAGATGCTAGAGCTGTGAGATACCTGCCCAGGAGAGCCACTAACAGGGAGTGGAACCAGGCTAAGGGAAAGAAGTATGTTGCAGAGCTGAAAGGAGTTGGAGATCTGCAGAGTGTTTTGACATCAGACATGGAGATGCAGAGTTTGGAGTTTGCCCAAATAGTTTTTGGGTTTGCTTTGGTCCAGTATTTCCCCACTGTGCTTCCTTCCCTACATTTTGGAATGGTAATATATATCCTGTGCCATTATATATTGGAAGTATGTGATCTGCTTTTTAATTTTACAGATGATTACACTTAAGATATTGCATGAATCTCAGAAAAGAATTTGAACTTTAGACTTTTAAATAAGTTTGAGACTGTTATAAACTATGAGAACTTTTGCAGTTGGACTGAATGCATTTTTTGCATTATGATATGGCTACAAGCATTTTGGGGTCAGGGAGTGGAATATGATGTTTTGAAAGAAAATGGCCTGTGGTAATATACTGTTTCTCCAAATATATTGTGCACTCTAATAAAGTTTGTCTGAGGATCAGAGGGAAAAAAAGCCAGCCACTACAGTAAACAAAGAAGTCAGGCAATGGTAGCACACACCTTTAATCCTAACACTTGGGAGGCAGAGGAAAGTGGATCTCTGTGAGTTCAAGGCCACACTGGGAACAGAGCCAGGTGTGGCGGCACATATCTTAAATTCCAACACTAGTTAACCATAAAGGTCTGGAGGTCTTTACAGAGGAAGAGATGTAGCTGGGCAGAGAGAGAAAATGAGATGGCTAAACATAAAGGCATATTATGGCGTTATTTTATTTGTATTAAAATGTTATTTGTATGTTAATAAATGAAGTTGCCCGGGGTCAGAGCTATTAGCAAGCCATAGGAAAGCAGGGCAGTGGTGGTGTATGCTTGCAATCCCAGCACTTGGTAGGCAGAGCTAGGTAAGTCTCTGTGTGTTCAGGGATACAGCCACTATTGGATACACATGCCTTTAATCTCAATACCAATCATGGAAAACCTGGAGATCTATACAGACAAGCCATGACGAGGCGGTCATGTGGTTGAGTTTACAACAAATGAGAAGGCAGAACAGAAATTCTATATAAGAACTTTAACACAGAAAGTAGCTCTGGTTCAGAGAGGTAGGACCACCACAGGAGGAAGGGTAAGGTTTTAGCTCTTAGCTCTGACCTCTTGGCTTTCTTCTTTGCATTGGTTCTGTGTTTCTTATTTAACAAGAAGGTTGGTTACATCTACAAATGGCGCCCAACATGTTGGCAAGAGTTTCCACCTAAAATTTGAGAAAAGATTCTAAAATGGAGCTAAACACAGCTTCCTAATTGTCTCTCTCAAATGAGCAGCAGCTGCCAATTTGAGCTACTGGCCGGTTCCTAGCGTGTGTGCTCGACCTGCCGATGTATGGCACATTAAGCTGCATGTTTGATTTAGCCTTTGCTAGTACAAAACAAAAAAAGTTTTCTGGGCTACATGCTGCTTGGACAAAAGCATAGGCCCACGATAGCTCCCAGAGCTGGCGGAAAATGTACTACCACCATGTTGGGAAGCTGAGGTGGGCGGAGCCAGCAGCCACAGCTGCTGCAGTTTAAAGCAATAGATTCACAATAAGACAGATTCAGTTGTAATAGTTTACAATGTGTGTAAAATATACATAGGCTTGAAAGAGACAAAAAAGGTGATATATACAGTTATATAAACAAATACATAGTTTTAAAAAATGAAGTCTTTAAAGAGACAGTAAAATTAATATAAATAAGCCACATAAAAATGAATATTACACAGAGAATCTGGATTGTGTTGTCTTTAGGATTTTTAACTGCAGAAAAACATTTGATCATAAAATATGTTGAATTAAACCAATATGTATATTTTAAAGATACCTTGACTTCAAAATTTGGGTGTAAGGATGTGTTGCTTTGGAAAGGAGACTCTGCTTTTGTTCCCACAGAAAGCCAGAGGCTATGGATTTGTTCCAGATTAAGATACATCAGTTTTGACCAGCCAAGACCCCCTGAAAGGTCTCTGATGACACCATGGCCCAGATGATCCAACATCCAGAATGGTTTGAAGGCAACTGGCTCAGACAATATAGCCTCATGGACTATTCTATAATCCTAAAATTTTTTTGTGTCCCCATAAGATACAGCTCCCCCCTCCAGCAGGAAGTAGTAAGAGAAGCTACACCCAAATTCCCAAATTATATGTAATTTTACTTTGTTAAGGTTAAAACCTTCCTTTTTGGAAAAAAAAAAGAAAAGGGGAAGTGCTGTGGGATGTTCTGTATGGGAAATGTGTTGCTGATTGGTCAATAAGTAAATCACTGATTGGCCATTGGCTAGGCAGGAAGTATAGGCGGGACAAGGAGGAGAATAAAGCTGGGAAGTGGAAGGCTGAGAGAGAGAGACACTGCCAGCCGCCTCGATGACAAACAGCATGTGAAGATGCCGGTAAGCCATGAGCCATGTGGCAAGGTATAGATTTATAGAAATGGATTAATTTAAGCTATAAGAACATGCTGTGGGAAGTTCTGTATGGCAAATGTGTTGCTAATTAGTCGATAAATAAAACACTGATTGGCCGTTGGCTAGGCAGGAAGTATAGGCGGGGCAAGGAGGAGAATAAAGCTGGGAAGTGGAAGGCTGAGTGGGAGAGACACTGCCAGCCGCCACGATGAGAAACAGCTTGTGAAGATGCCGGTAAGCCACGAGCCATGTGGCAAGGTATAGATTAATGGAAATGGATTAATTTAAGCTATAAGAACAGTTAGCAAGAAGCCTGCCATGGCCATACAGTATGAAAGCAATATAAGTCTCTGTGTGTGTTTACTTGGTCAGGTCTGAGAGGCTGTGGAACTGGCAGGTGAGAGAGATTTGTCCTGACTGTGGGCAGGCAGGAAAACTCTAGCTACAAATGGCGTCCAACGTGGTGGCAAGAGTTTCCACCTAAAACCTGAGAAAAAAATATTCTAAAACGGAACTAAAAACAGCTTCCTAATTGTCTATCTCAAATGAGCGGCAGCTGCTGGTTTGAGCTACTGACAGGTTCCTAGAGTGCATGCTCGACCTGCAGTATGGCAGGAATGAGGCTTCTGCAAGTGGCACATTAAGCTGCATGGTGGATTTAGCCTTTGCAGGTACAAAACAAAAAAAGAGGTTTTTGGGCTACACGCTGCTTGGAAAAGCATAGACCCATGATAGCTCCCAGAGCTGGTGGTAAACGTAGCCATGTTGGGAAGCTGAGGTGGGCAGAGCCAGCAGTCACAGCTGCTGCAGGTTAAAGCAATAGATTCACAATAAGACAGATTCAGATGTAATAGTTTACAATGTGTAAAATATACGTAGGCTTGAAAGAGACAAAAAAGGTGGTATATACAGTTATAGAAACAAATACATAGTTTAAAAAAATAAAGTCTTTAAAGAGACAGTAAAATTAATATAAAAAATAAGCCACGTAAAAATGGATATTACACAGAGAATCTGGATTGTGTTGTCTTTGGGACTTTTAACTGCAGAAAAACATTTGATTGTAAAAGCTGTTGAGTTATGCCAAAATGTATATTTTAAAGATATCTTGACTTCAAAATTTGGATGTAAGGATGTGTTGCTTTGGAAAAGAGTCTCTTTTGTTCCCACAGAAAGCCAGAGGCTATGGATTTGTTCAAGATTAAGATACATCAGGTTTGACCAGCCAAGACCCCCTGAAGTCTCCAATGACACCATGGCCCAGATGATCCAACATCCAGAATGGTTTGAAGGCATCTGGCTCAGACGATACAGCCTCATGGACTATTCCATAATTCTAAAATTTTCTTTGTTTCCCCATAAGATACAGCGCCCCCTTCCAGCAGGAAGTAGTAAGAGAAGCTACGCCCAAATTCCCAAATTATATGTAATTTTACTTTGTTAAGGTTAAAACCTTCCTTTTGAAAAAAAAAAAAAGGGGGAAGTGCTGTGGGAAGTTCTGTATGGCAAATGTGTTGCTAATTAGTCGATAAATAAAACACTGATTGGCCATTGGCTAGGCAGGAAGTATAGGCGGGGCAAGGAGGAGAATAAAGCTGGGAAGTGGAAGGCTGAGTGGGAGAGACACTGCCAGCCGCCACGATGAGAAACAGCTCCTGAAGATGCCGGTAAGCCACGAGCCATGTGGCAAGGTATAGATTAATGGAAATGGATTAATTTAAGCTATAAGAACAGTTAGCAAGAAGCCTGCCACGGCCATACAGTATGAAAGCAATATAAGTCTCTGTGTGTGTTTACTTGGTCAGGTCTGAGAGGCTGTGGAACTGGCAGGTGAGAGAGATTTGTCCTGACTGTGGGCAGGCAGGAAAACTCTAGCTACAAGAACAGTTAGCAAGAAGCCTGCCACAGCCATACAATTTGTAACCAATATAAGTCTCTGTGTTTACTTGGTTGGGTCTGAGTGGCTGTGGGACTGGCAGGTGAGAGAGATTTGTCCTGACTGTGGGCCAGGCAGGAAAACTCTAGCTACAGCATATAGTCATGGGTATACAGGAAGTAGGTCTCTTGGGAAGCTGCGGAATTAGTGAGATGAGTTTAACTGTGATTTTTACTATTCCTCTGATCACTCAGGTTTTAACCCCTGTATCTGGCTCTGTTTTTTTTTTACTATTATTATTAATAAGACCATTTAGCAATTCATGTTACAATGGCCTCCACAAGGAGTAGCACTAACGGGAAGTGTGGCCTTGTTGGAGGAGGTGTGGTCTTGGTAAAAGAAGTATGTCACTATGGAAGTGAGCTTTGAGGTCTTATATATGCTTAAGCCATGCCCAGTGAGACAGTTTACTTCCTGTTGCCTGAAGCATCTAGAACTCTCTGCTACCTCTCCAGCACCATGTACACCTACACAGCACCATTTCCCACACTGATGATAATTGATTGAACCTCTGAACTATAAGAGAAAAACCATAATTAAATGCTTTCCTTTACGAAAGTTACTATGGTCATGGTGTCTCTTCACATCAATAGAAACCCTAAGACAAGTGAGTTTCTGTTGTTGTTGACATCCATATAATATGGTGGTCTTATATCATGCAAGGAGTGATTTAAAGTGTCTTGTACGTGTTGAGACTTGCTTTGTGTCAATTTTGGAGAAAGTTCCATGAGGTGCAGAGAGGAATGCATATTATCTTGTGTTTGTGTGAAATGTTCTATAAATATCTATTACATCCATTTGGTTTATAACATCTGTTAGTTCCAATATTTTTCTATTTAGTTTTTGTCAGGATGACTTGCTCATAAGTGATAATGGGGTATTGAAGTCTCCCACTATTGTGTGAGGATCAAAATGTGATTTAAATTGCAGCAGTGTTTTTTTTACAATTTAGGTGTCCTTGTGTTTGGGGGCATAGATGTTAAGAACTGAAATGCTATCTTGGTGGGTTTTTCCTTTGATGAGTACGTAATGTCCTTCCCTATGTCTTTTGATTAGCTTTCCTTTGAAGTCCATTTTGTTAAAGTGATTATACCAGCTTGCTTCTTATTTCCATTTGCTTGGAATATATTTTTCCAACACTTTACCCTGAGATAATTTCTATCCTTGATGTTGAGGTGTGTGTCTTGGATTCAGCAGTAGGATGGATCCTGTTTTGCTTCCATTCTGTTAGTCTTTGCCTTTTTATCAGGGAATTGAGCCCATTGATATTGAGCATTATCAATGACCAATAATTGTTGATTTCTATTATTGTGGTGGTAATGGTGGCAGTGGTTTGGGTATGTGTATGTGTGTAGAAACAGAGAGAGAGAGAGAGAGAGAGAGAGAGAGAGAGAGAGAGAGAGAGAGAGCTTCTTTTGATATTGCTGATATGAGGTTATTTGTTTTCTGTGTTTTCATGGGCATAGTTAATTTTCTTAGGTTGGAGTTTTTCTTCTAGCACCTTCTGTAGAGCTGGGTTTGTAGACATTTGTTGTTTAAATTCAGCTTTATCGTGGAATATCTTATTTTCACTATCTATGATGATTGAAGGTTTTGCTGGGTATAGAAATCTGAGCTGGCATCTGTGATCTCTTAGAGTGTGTAGCAGATCTTTCCAGGCCCTTCTGGCTTTTAGTGTCTCCACTGAAAAGGCATGTATAATTGTATTAGATATACATTTATATCTTACTTGGTCTTTTTCCCTTGCAGCTTTCCATGTTCTTTCTTTGTTCTGTATATTTAATGTTCTGATGATTATGTGGCGGGGGAACTTTCTTTTCTGGTTCAATGTGTTTGGTGTTCTGTATGTCTCTTGCATCTTTATAGGCATCTCCTTCTTTAGATTAGAAAAATTTTCTTCTATGATTTTGTTGAAAATATTTTCTGGGCCTTTGAGCTTAGATTCTTCTCCTATTTCTTCTTATTCTTAGATTTGTTTTTTTCACAGTATCCCAGATTTCCTGCATGTTTCTTGTCAGGAGGTCTTGAGATTTAACTCTTTTTTTTACTATCCAGTTCTTCTATTGTGTCTTCAGTGCCTGAGATTCTCTTTTTCAACTTCTGTATTCTGTTGGTGAAGATTGTCTCTACAGTACCTATTCAAATTCCTAAATATTTTATTTACAGAATTCCTTCATTTGTATTTTCTTTATTGATTCTATTTCCATTTTTCAGGTTTGGAACAGTTTTATTCATTTCCTTCTATTCTTTGTGGTTTCCTGGATTTCTTAAAGGACTTTTTTCATTTACTCTTTAAGGACCTCTATCATCTTCATATAGGCAGTTTTAAAGTATATTTGTTGTGCTTCATCTATATTGGAATATTCAGGGCCTGCTGTAGTAGGAGATCTAGGCTCCAGTAGACACATACTGTCCTGGTTGTTATTAACTTTGTTCTTATACTGGTATCTATGCATCTGGAATTGGAATGACTATAGGTCTAGGTGCTGATTTCTGTTTGTTGAGTGACTGTTTTGTTCCTTGGTTTTTGTTTTTTTTGGGGGGGGGGTTGGAGAGTGTGATGGCTGTGTGTTGTCTGGAAGGAAATTTCTTTGGAATTAATAGATTCACTTGTGGCCACTGGGGGTTCCAGGTAAAATATGTTTCTGAGTGTTAGGTGCTGATGCTTAGGAATGAGGATAGGCTAGGAATCTGGAGGTGTTTACAGGAGGGAGGAGAGCAGTGTGTTCTACTAGGATCTATTTATTTTATCTCCTTGGAATAAGAAGAGCCAGTAAAGCATGATCATCCCAGAAGTTCTGCTATAACACTGGGGATGAGACTGAGGGATTGCATGAATAAGGACAGAGAGGAAATTATTTACAGCCTACCTGCTTCCTTGGCATGGGTGGTCTGAGGGTTAGCAGAGAGTACCTGCTGAAGTTATGGACTGGGACATTGTTTTTCAAGCCAGTGATTGATAACATTCAGTATCACTTACTAAAACAGATGACAACAAGTGGGAGGTAGGAGGTTAGGAATAGAAGGTCTGTGGGATCCACAGGAGATGTGGACAGAGGGGGAAAGAAGGCTATAGTATGTGTTCTGTTGTAGATCAGAATGAAACAGGAGTGTGGGTTTGGAGTAGAGGGAGGATTGATGAAAATCTTCTGTAAGCAAAACCATGAGAGTCTGTTAAAAGGGTATCAATAATTTATTAAAATATCAAATTGGAAAAATAAATTCACACATACAAGTGAACAGCAGTCATTAACCTTCTTTCAGGCCAGGAGTGAATAGATCTGGCTGTCCAGTCTCTGAATGCCCTGAGAGAGAGAACACGTTCAACCCCTTCTCTCTTAAGGGGTCACATACTTGTAGATGTAACCAATCATCTTATTAAATAAGAAACACAGAAAAAAAATAAAAAAAGAAAAAAAGAAACACAGAGCTGATTCAGAGAAAAAAGCCAAGAGGTCAGAGCTAAGAGCCTTACCCTTCCTACTTCAGCGATCCTCTTCAGCCAAGAGAGTTCTCTGAAAGGGACCTACTTCCTCTTTGTTTGTCTTTATATAGTTTTTCTGTTCTGCCTTCTCATTGGTTGTAAACCCAAACACATGACTGCCTCGTCACTGCCTGCCTGTAGAGACTTCCAGGTCTTCTGTGGTTGGGATTGAGATTAAAGGCATGTGTCTCCAATGCTGGCTGTATCCTTTTACACACAGAGATCTACCTAGCTCTGTCTACCAAGTGCTGGGATTAAAGGTGTGAGTGAGTCACCACCGCCACACTCTTGCTATGGCTCTAATAGCTCTGACTCCCGGGCAACTTTAATTTATTAACATACAATTAAAATCACATTTCAGTACAAATAAAATACCACCATACATACTCAAGCAGAAAGCCACACCTCAGGGTTTGTACCCTCAAACCATTGGCAGAATGAATTCCCACAACATCTCTTCTTTTTTGTTTAAATAAGAAGGCTCTAAACCTAATACAAAACTATATACAATAGAAACAATTATCAAGTATTATCCAGGAAAAAGAAAGGGTGATAATATAAACAAAAATGGAAATACAACCAAAAAGAATGACATTAAGCAAGAAACATACACTAAATGCCTAAACCATAGGTAAATGGCAAATTACAGAGATTACTCCAATGGCAGACTTATCCTCAAGAATGTAACTCTAGCTAAGATATGAGAGGATTGTAACTGTAACCATCTAGTCTCCAACCTTGCAAAGACCTGAGAAGGAAAGTAATATTACCTGAGTGAACAGAAAGTGCAAGGGGGAACTACTGAAATGTGCAAGAAATGACAGAGACACCTGGTTGCTTTGACAGTCACCCAATGTTTCTCTGCAATGTTGTGGCATCCACTTTTGGTTACAGGCCTAGAATATCTGATAGATCATTTTCAGAAGCAGGAAAATTTGAAAAACCATCTTACCCTGTCTTGGCAAGGCGCATCAGTTGCTTTTCCCTTGTCCTGTTCATACAGATTGGACAATGTGCTTACTGTCAGCAGTCAAGGCAAAAGCAGTTATTTGTCCAATAGGCCACTTATGCCAAGAAGAAAACAAATTCCATTAGGAGTGTCTTCAAGACTCAACAGCCTCTCAGTATTAGAATGGTACTGCCAGGAGCAATTGTGTGTTATATCAACAGAATTCTAAGTTATTAAAATATTTAAATGCCATATTCAATAGATCTATGAAGTGTTTGAAGATTATCTATCCATATAACATATATCTCTTTATATCTAGAAAACCTTGTAGAGAGCCGTGCACGGCCATGCCTCAAAGATGGCGCCGGAGTCTGGCTTCCGCCTTCCCGATGGCGGGTTTTCTCTGGGATAAACAACTCCTTATTTGGCTTGGGCGTAGAATCTGGCTTGCTTGCATATGTCTGACCCTATCGGCATTGTCCACGTGGCACTACGGGGTTGGTTGCCCAGTGGCTATAAAGGGCGTGGGCTGGCTTTCCCCAGAATCAGAAGATTGCTCAAGGTTTCTAAATAAATGGCAGAAAGAAGAGCTTAGTGTTGTGTCTTCCTTGCTGGTCGAGGTGGTCGCAACAAAACCTAACAAACATGATTGTAAATATGACAAGTATGGGTGACTATTGATCTATAATTCTTATCAATCTAAATAGCTTAAAGACTATGGCTTCACATTATAAAAACAAAAAATCTGTAAACAGATGTACAGTATAAGCACAATGATCTTGAATTTGTGACAATATGCAAAAATATCTAAGTCAGAGATAGAAATATATAGTGCAATATGACAATATCCTTAATTTGTAGCAATATACAAAATATCCTAAAGAGAAGTAGAATATACATACAATATGACAAATATAATTTTACATTTGTATCAATATTCAAAAATATTTTAAACAGGAGTAGAAATATATGAACAATATGACAAGTATATTTTCATATTTGTATCAATATGTAAATTATCTTAAACAGAAGGAGAAAAATAATTTTAAATTTCTATCAATGTACAAGAATTTATACCAATGCAAATTATCTAAAGCTGATAGTTACTAAATTAGTTTACAAGTAGATATAATAGTCTGCCATATTATCCTATCCCATCTATCCCCTTTTTTCTTTTCCAAAGGAGATTACTGAGTATAAACTTTATTGTGCCACCTGCAACCCTACTACAACTTATAGCCAACCCTTAAGAGATGATAATTATTCATAACCCTGAGAAAACAAATCCTGTTGGGAGAGGGAGATGGAGAGGGGGTGTCATTTTTTTTTTTCTTTTCAAATTGGTTCCTGCTATTTAGGGGGCAATAGTATCTCTGTGGGATCCTGTAAAAAACTAAAACACTGGTTAAGTCTCATGAGGACTAGCTGTAGTGTTTGTAGCCAGTTTCAGAGTAATGGGTGAGGTTTATCTGAAGTTCTGGCAAGAGGTGTAAGATGTTGGACCATCTCAGACAGCCACCTGGAAACTGTCCTGAACAGTTTGCAGTCCAAAGCTGATTTTTGTGTGGTATTTATCACCTCAATTGTATCATTATGAACCATGTAGGATTGTTGTTGTGGGACCCCACCTTCCTTCTGGAGACTTCAGATATTGCTGTTAGGAAAACTTATTGTTCACTGTGGAAAACTTAAATATTATTAATATCAAAATGGAGAGTTTAAATTTTAGTGTAGCACTATATATAAAAAAATAGGTTTTAAGCCCGGCGGTGGTGGCGCACGCCTTTAATCCCAGCACTCAGAGGCAGAGCCAGGCGGATCTCTGTGAGTTCGAGGCCAGCCTGGGCTACCAAGTGAGTTCCAGGAAAGGGCGCAAAGCTACACAGAGAAACCCTGTCTCGAAAAACAAAAAAAAAAAAAAAAAAAAAAAATAGGTTTTAAAGAGTCAAGAATAAGTATGGGGAGAAAAAGAATTTTGACAACAATATTCCCTAGATTTTTGGTTTTCTTCTGTCCCACATCAAGTCCCTCTTCTGATATGAAACAGAAACTCTTAATTTTTTCTTTTAACAACATGCTTGGATTTAGAGAAGGAGAGAGCCATGCTCCAACTCCCAAACCAGATTTGATTATAATTGAGTCAGGATGTAGATGTAATTCTAAACAGTTTTATTAAATAAGAAACACAGAGCCAAATAAATAGTTAAAAGCCCAAGAGGTTAGAGCACTAGTGTATAGCCTTTTGCTTACTGGCCCCTGCTGTCCTTCCCATGAGAAATAGACCTACTTCCTGTGTGTCTGTATTTTCATTGACTTTCTGTTCTGCCTTCTCATTGGTTCTAAACCCAACTACATGAATTCTTCATCACTGCCTGTCTATACAGACCTCCAGATCTCTATGGTTGGTACTTGGATTAAAGGCTTGTGTCACCATGCTGGCTGTGTCCTTGAACACACAGACTTTGCCTGACATGTGATCAGATTAAGGGTGTGTGGTACTACTGCTACACTTCTGCTAAATGGCTTACCATTAGCTCTGACCCCCAGGCAACTTTATTTATTAACATACAAATAAAATCACATTTCAGCACAAATAAAATATCACAATATTTCCCCCTTTCTAGTCTAATGAAAAGAAAAAAGGAAAAAAGTTATAACTAATATAAAAAAGCTATATACAATAAGTATAATAACTATATACAATATATACAAGCAATAAATACCTAAACAATGTCTAGTCCATTTACATTTGACAAACTCAGAGAAAATAATTCCATTATCTATCCTATTTTGGTAAGTCCAAAATGTACCTGATTCACTTTCTATCCTAACTTATATTACTAACAACTATTTTATTGTCTTTCAATTTTATACACTTACACCTCTTTAGTGAGTTTCTTTTCTGAAATTCTTAACAAGAAAAACTATAACTATAACTATCTAATCTTTAACTATGACTATAACTATCTAATCTTCAACTCCCTCAGAGACCTAAGAAGAAAATAATATTACCTAAAAAAAATAAAAACAGGAAGTGCATGCAAGCATCTTCCAAAAAAATATGAGTTGACAGAAACAGCCAGCTGCCTGGACAGTCACCCAAGATTTCTCCTCAACGTTGGGCCGTCATCTTCAGCCTATAGGCTTAGCATATCTGACAGACTCATTTGTGAAGTAGAACGTACACAAAGCCAACAGTTTGACCTCACATTTGGTGAGAGTAATCCATGTACCAGAAACACCTGAATTCCACTAGTGTCCTGTCATGATTCAGAATTTTAAACTCTGGAAATTTTTGATGTTTTTTGAATTCAGATGTCCATTCTTCTTGGCTTGTGTGTGTGGCTTCTTCTGGGCATCCCATTTTTCTCCACATCCTTCTATTAAATGGCAGTCTACCACTGAGAAGTTAGACTCTGTCAGCTTAGTTACCCTTTCAAGAATAACTGTTTCAGCTGCTGTTCCACTGCACATCAGAAGCCATCGGTCCACTGCCTGTTCAGCTGCCTTAGAAGAAAAGGGCACTTCAGGGATGGTGTCATATTGTCCTGGCCTCAGAGGATGCCTGTTGCTAAAGCCACAACCACACTTGTCTTGGCAAGAATCAGTAGTCCTTTGTTTTGTGTCCTGTCTGTCCATTTTGTCCTGTTTGTCAGCAGTCGATTCGAGGATACTTTGTTGTCCAGTGGCTAACTTTTGCCACAATGAAAGTTAATTCCATATGCAGTTTCTTCAATGCCCATATTTTCTCTGAAGTAGATTGGTACTGCCAGGAGCTGACATGTCTCATAGTCATAAAAAAATTTCTAAGTTATTAAAATATTTTAAATGCCATATTCTGTAGATCTCTGAAGGGTTTGAAGATGATCTGTATATCTAAAATATATCTGCTTGATCTTGAAATCATATCTAATATGACTATCAGTTCAAGTGTAATGTCTAACTACTAACTTTTATTTTTTTATACCCTAATAGTTGGTAATAATAACATTCAAGGATTAGCAAATTGCATTACATTGTTAAATGAATGGTATAAGTACAATATCTTGAACAAGATTAGAAATATACATATAGCATTTTCTAACAATATCAATCTCAATATATATAATTTGTATATAATTCACAAAATCCAATCCAATGTAAAATATTTAAAACTAGTAATTGTCTTTAAAAAGTGAATTCAATAATCTATCTTTTTATCTATATCGTATCTATATCTTCTCTTTATTTTTCTGAGTAGATTCAATAATCTACCCTCTATTCTATCATTTCTATATATCTTTTTTAATTTTTATTTATTTATTTATTTATTTATTTATTTAAACAAGAAACTAACATCTAATCTCCTTTGCTTAGCCTTTTTCCTAACCCTTAACAACAACTTGTAACCAACCCTCCTAAACAAAAAATTATCCCATACCCAAAACCCATTAAAAACCGAAAATCCATCTGCCCCACACCACCTCTTTGGTAATGTGGGCATTGTGTTCTTAAAATTGCTTCCTGCTGGGTATGGGCAAAGTTATCTTTATTCTAAAAAGAAAAAATTTGGGTTAATTGTCAAGTTCTAGGAAAGGTAGCTATATCCTTTGTTGTCCAGTCTGTGCACAATGCCAAAGTTCAGAACTTATTTCAAGTCCTTATTCAAGTAGTCTGTGAAACTGGATCATCTCAGCTAGCCATTTCAAAATTGCTCTGAGCAGTTTGAAGTCCAAAGCTGATCTGTAGATGATGTTTGTCAGCTTAGTGGTATTATTATTGTCCACATGGAATTGTTGTTGTTGTGGGGCCCCATCTTCTTCCTGGAAACTTCAAGTTTGATGTTAGGCCTGGCCATGATTTCCTGCAGTGAACTGATAAAGATTCAAACACAAAGACATGTATAGGCAGCTAATTGAAGTCTTTTTTCTAGAATTAGTTAGTACTCTATATGACCATTAATATCTTAACAAAGTTATATATATATATATATATATATATATATATATATATATATATATATGTGTGTGTGTACTTAAATTATATATATATATATAAAA
This sequence comes from Peromyscus eremicus, assembly GCF_949786415.1. NCBI lineage: Eukaryota > Metazoa > Chordata > Mammalia > Rodentia > Cricetidae > Peromyscus > Peromyscus eremicus. The sequence continues at coordinate 12,385,172 of NC_081416.1, forward strand.
TCCTGTAAATTTTGATATAAAGTTCACACTTTAAGAAAATTTTAAATTATCAGAATATAATCAAAGAATTGAGATTATTAGTAATAAGAGAATAGTCCCTAAAATTTTGTTTGTTTGTTTTTGTTTTTTCTCCTGTCCCATATCAGAAGATGGGTCTTTCTTCTGGCATGATACAGGGAGCTTACATTTTCTTTTTAACAACATGCTTGGGTTTAAAGAAAGAGAGAGCCATTCTCCAACTCCAAAGCCAGCTTTAAATATTTAATTGAACTGGGACTACAAGAAGACCAATAGCGTTAAATGTCTTTAGAGAAGAGCAGAAACAAACATTTAGGAAGACTTATGAAATTTTATATATGATATACCAATAGGCCATTTTACTCTTTTTCTTGGGACTTTTTTTTAGATGATTTGTCCTTTTTCTTCAGTTGTCTCATTTGTCCAGTGTTCTTCATATTCCTTAGCTTTATTCTCCTAAAAGACAAAAACAAAAACCTTTCCTCAAGTCAGGACTACAACTTTCCTTAATAGTAAAGTTATATTGATGTTTGGGTAGTGAGATTTTACCCTGTATAGAATATTGGTACCATTAGGTCAGAGTTTTCTTTGCTTGATAATTTTCCTAGAAGTTTTCCCTTCTTTAGATATCTAGATGTGCAATGTCTTTTGATGTCTTCAAGATGGGTATCTTTATTTTCCTGTAAAGACAAAAACAGGACCCTGTCCTGACCCTTGTTTGGTGAGTTTTCCTTATAACTTGTAGAATTGCCTCATTGGTGAATGAGCTATCATTTCTCCTTATCAAGAGATGTTTGTAGTTCAAAACTGATCTTTAGATGATGTTTGTCAGCTTAGTGGTATTCAAATTGAACCTTTATTAATTTTTATGGTATCCATAGCTTTTCTTGTCCTGTAGAAACAAAGGCAAAATCTTCTCCCTAACATTGCATATATCCTGGTTTACATTCTGATGTCAACAGATTTTTAAAGTACACAGGCTGATTTAATTCAGTAGTTTTTTTATTGTCCAATGTCTCTCCAAAGCTATTGTTCCTTTTTCATTAGCATTATGAAAATTCAAGGTTAATAAAGCATTGTGCAATCTATCAGAAAGTTTTAGTTCCCCCTTTCTGTTTATTAAGCATTTCTTTTATAGTATGATTAGACCTTTCTAATGCTGCTTGTCCTGTAGGATAGTGTGGTATACCTGCAATATGCTTTATATTATAATATGCAAAAAAACAGAAAGCCATACCCTAGGGTTTGTACCTTCCAGCCCACTGGCAGAAAGAATTTCCACAGCAGTCTTCAGTTAGCTTACTTGTTTTCCTGGCCTGCTCAGCTGGTGTGTTCTCAGTGAATGCCTGATGGTGTTGGAGGCTGGTATCATGGACGCCTTGAGGGAAGGAAGTTTGGAGGAGAAAGCCTTTGTGATCTGTTGGGGATGGGGTGAGAAAGAGGAAAGGAAGACCACAGTAGGTGTTCTGCTACAGTATTGGGAATGGGGCTTGGGAGATTAGAATTGGAGTGGCAGAAGGAGAGATGAATAATTATCACACTATCTGCTTCCCTGGCAAGGGTGGCCTTTTGATTAGCAGGGTGACCTGCTGGAGCTGGGGGCTGGGATAAAGCAGCAGAGAAGGAGAGGAGAGTAGGAGGGGAAGATCTGTGGGAACAATAGAGAGGGAAGGATGTTGGGAAAGCTGCAGCAGGTGCTCTGTTGCAGAGCTGAACATGAAATTGAGGGATTAGTTCTGGTGGAACTGACTGAGAGATGAAGATGTACAGTCTACCTACTTTGTTCCCTGGTAGGTGTTGCTTGTGTGTTAGCAGGAGATGCCTGATCAAGTTGGGCACTGGGATAGAGCAGTAAGTTGGGCACAGGAAGTTAGGAGAGGAAGGTCTCTGGAAGAGAGGAAGGTGCAGCAGGCATTGCAGAATGAGGGATCAGATTTGGGGAATGGATTTGGAGGATAGAAGGGAGTTGCAAAAGTCTTTGTTATAACTATTCTCCTGGTAATTTTAATTCCATAGCAGTGTTCTTATATGGGATAGGATATTATAGCAAGGTTTCAATTAAAAGAATCTCCACTCCTTTGGAGAAGTGGGAGGAAAAGAAATTTTGGAATACAGGAATTACAAATCTAGTAGAGGGAGAATTGTCCAATGACACTCCAGTTCAATTTTGGATGGTAAAAGACACTGAGCCTCACATCCACTGTATACTGCCTCTATTGATAAGACAGAGACATAATGTGCCTAACGCCAAACTGAATTTCTAATTGCTATTTTCTTTGTTTTAAGATGCATGAGTCTATTATCAAACTTTTTATTTCTGTCTGTTCTCGCAAACTGTTCAGACTCAACCCTACTGATTGATGTCACATGAGGTTGCTTGTCACATTTATTGCAATTGTTTACACAGGAAATACAATCCAGCTTTCATGAAGAAATCTTGAACTTCATCTCTTTCTTTACTTCATTACACTGAGTCCAAGCTCAGCTTCACTATCAGTTGTAGGGAGGATGATCCAAATCCAATGAAGTGGAGATTGGTTACAGAGAACTGTCAGCCAGCCAGACCTCTTTGGAAAACACAGTTTCTCTACTAATACTCTGCCAACTGCTTCTTTCCCCTACTTTATTAAAATGGATCAACAACTTAGAATGCTGCAGTTTTTTCCCATCAATATCTAATACATAAATTCAGTACTTAGCAGAAGATTGTATTAAGATATATTACATTGTTAGCATTGAGTATGTAGTTCTTCATCTCTCCCACAACTATGCATAAGAGGAACAGGCTACTTGAGTCCAAAGAATTCTCAACACACAGATGGCTTGCCAGTTCATTGAACTGTCCTAATAAACACCAGTCAGTGTAAGTTTAAATGCATCTCTTTATCTATCCCATTTGGCTAATTCCCATTGCCTAAGGATATAGAATCTTGTCGCTATTTGATTTTAAACTTGATTTGATTAAACAGAAACATTCTCTCTCTCTCTCTCTCTCTCTCTCTCTCTCTCTCTCTCTCTCTCTCTCTCCGTTCTCCCTCTCTCACTCTCTCTCTGTTTATTCTGTGTGTGTGTGTGTGTGTGTGTGTGTGTGTGTGTGTGTGTGTGTGTGTGTTGCTCTCATCATAAAGACTGTAAGCAAACAGGAGCATCCTTCAGCTTTAGCAAGAGAAATAACAACAATGACATCTTACCAGTGCAGGGGAGTTGGCAAGGTGATGGGTAGTTGTGAAAAGAAATGAAAATAATAATAATATTTTAAAATTGTAACTGCATGGGAAGTAAAATATCTTACCTGCTTATCCTGACAGGGATTTCTGTTGAGAGGGGCATAGTCTTTTTGTTCTCCCATCCTTAAGAAACTGTTCTCTGAGAATGGGGGGGTTTTAGTCTCTTTTCGCCTATTAAATGGAACACTATTGCAGTACTGCAGCAACACTAAAACCTAATAATAGAATGTTTTCTATTTGTAAATATGCTATCCTTTCTGGCAGACTTACAGAAACAAACCAGCATTGATGTTTGGTCTGGCATTTACTTCTACTTATACATTTTTTTTTTCAGGCCAGTGCCTGGTAACATTCAGTATCACTTATTAAAATAGATGACAAGAATGTTAAAGGACTTGCATCTTCTGTGTTTACAAAAAAGGAAATGCTAATAAAGAAAAATTCTAATATGTATACTACCATATGCAATGGCTTGCTCATTTAAATGCATAGAACGCAGGCTGAAGCTGGCAGCTGAATTATCTGTTGTTTTTATGATCATTTATTTTCTCCACAAATAACAGTGTTATTGTTCATTTTAAAATTCTTAATAAGAAGAATGAAAGCTCAGCATCCCCTCCCCTCATTTCTATAATCCTCTCTCAGTATGTTCTCTGTGTTATTTGACATATTCTCCCCAGGGTATGAGAATAGATTTCAAACTACCTTGGCATTTTGTATTTCATATAAGACTACTAAAAACTTATGTAGAGGGACATGTAATAGTTTGTATTACAGTAGTTAGAAAATAATTAAAAAGAATTAGCCCTTTTCTAGTGTATCTACTTTTAGAATATTTTAAAACAATCCTTAATTCACAGTTAGACTATGTTTTCCTCCTCATGTGTTTCATGGTTTTAAAATAAGTGAATATAGTATTTTTTAATATAATGAGATATTTATTCTTATTACTAACAAGTCTTCACTTTTCTCATTTGATGTGTATCTTGATAGTTCTCCTTTTCCTTTCTTATTAAAAGCAGTAGTCTCCTAATGCTGTTTCTAAAATACAGCAGCAAGGTGGACCTCTTGATTCTTGAACTGTAATTTAGTTCCTAAAGAGTTTGTGTTTATTTGTTTTTACAATGATTGTTGTGTCTATCTTTGTGATTTCGATGATATATAATGTTTATTTGAGCTACTTTTGTGTAATACTTTTCTAAGCATATAAAAGCCCAGTGGAAAAGATATAGCACATTAAAAACAATGACTTGCCATGAGTTTAAGCAAGTGATTACTTACAAATTGAGGTAATCCACCAGAAGACAGTAAAGCACCTGAGCTGTTTATAGTAGGCCTTACTATCTCTGAGATATTAGGGGAAAATTTGGGAGAGAGTGACTGTGGTGGTTTGAAAAAAAATGGCCCCCAAAGGCAGTGGCACTATTAGGAGGTGCGGCTTTGTTGGAATGGGTGTGGTCATGTTGGAGGAAGTGTGTCACTGTGGAGGTGGGCTTTGAGGTCATATGTAGCTAGAGTTTTCCTGCCTGACCCACAGTCAGGACAAATCTCTCTCACCCGCCAGTCCCACAGCCACTCAGACCCAACCAAATAAACACAGAGACTTACATTGCTTACAAACTGTATGGCTGTGGCAGGCTTCTTGCTAACTGTTCTTATATCTTAAATTAATCCATTTCTATAAATCTATACCTTGCCACGTGGCTCGTAGCTTACCGGCATCTTTACATGCGGCTTGTCATGGTGGCGGCTGGCAGTGTCTCCCTCACCCAGCTTCCTGTTCTCTCAATTCTCCTCTCTGTTAGTCCCGCCTATACTTCCTGCCTGACCACTGGCCAATCAGTGATTTATTCATTGACCAATCAGCAACACATTTGACATACAGACCATCCCACAGCAGTCATATGTGCTCAAACCAATCCTAGTGTCTCAGACCACTTCCTCTTGCCTGCAAGCCAAGATGTAATACACTTGATTACTTCTCCAGAGCCGTGTCTGCCTGCACACCACCATGTAGCACCGTGATGATAATGGACTAAACCTCTGAAAATGTAAGCTACCCCAATTAAATGTTTTTCCTTTATAAGAGTTGCCATGGTCATGGTGTCTCTTCACAGTATTAGAAACCCTAACAAAGACAATAACTAAACTTGGCCAAAGTGTACATCTGGAAGATTGACACTTGATACCAACTTGGCTTTTTTTGTAGATGATTGCAACATCACCTATTTGTAGCCTAATAGAGGGTTTATAAGGCAGAACCTCAAGTTTATCCTTTATATCTACCTACTTCAAGAATCTTCCATCTACTAAACAGAGGATGTTTAGTCTTGAAGATGCACAAAATTCCTTGCAGGCATCATGGAGGAAAAAGAGTAGAAGATTAACCTGAGACTGACCACCCTTTTAAGATAATAGTAACTGGTCCAATTCTCATAGTGACCACATCATATAGGCCTATTATCATGTGTTACAGGTGAGGATGCTGATTCAGACATCTTGCCTATGGATAATATGCCTTAAGATTAGCATAGCCTAGATTTACAATCATATACTCTACTTACAAACTGTGCTCCAAATATCAAAAGATCATTTACTTTTATTGTGTTATAATCAAACATCAGACAAACAACTGAAGGAGAAGTGTATTTTGGCTCATGTTTTGATATGATATGGTCCATCGTGAAAGAGAAGGAATAACAGCTGGTGCCTCGGTGGTAAAAGAAGCATTTGGCAGCTGCTTGTTCTTATCTCTGGTGACCAAAAAGCAGAGAGAACACAGGAAGTGAAATTAGGCTATACGTCTCACAGCTGGCTCCTAGGGATTCATCTCTTCCAGCTTGACCTCACCTCCCAAATGTTCCATAACCTTCCAAATGATGCTATCTGTTGGGGACCAACAGTTCAATACATAAGCCTGTGAGAGACATTTCATGCTCAGAACATGACACCATGATTCACGAAAGCCAACTAGCTACCTAAAGGCTTGATGGTATGTTTCTTTGTTTTGTTTCCTCCTTTATTACCTACATTTTCAACCCTCCCAGATATGATGATATATAAATTTAAATTATTTCTGTTTTTAAAATGTCATAAATTTCATAGATGTCCAGTACTGTATTGAGATTTTTCTAATTTTTAGGAATAAATTTCTGTGTGTTCTATCTTGATTAATAAAAAACTGCTATCACTAATGCCCTATGATCTGTTCAAAATGTGCCCTACTAGTGTGGTTCTTGTTATTTTTCACCTGAATTAAAGGCAAGAGGCTAGTGATAATATGTTTCTCAATCAACTATTCAGAATTCACCAACTTATCAAAATAAAATATTGACATTTGCTTCTATTTTCATTAATATAAAGACTCTTTCTATTTTCCCTTTATAAATCTTTAAAAATGTCCTGCAATTTTTTTTATTTTCTCCATTTATAACAGAACAGTTTATTTCTGCTTAATATTACCTATTAGACTCAAAATACTATAAAACAAAAGGAAGCCCATGTATTTTTTTATGTGTGTGGTCGATAAATTTTATAATTTCTAATTTTTGTTTTTTTGGGACAGAGTTTCTCTGTGTAGTTTTGCTGCCTGTCCTGGATTTTGCCTTGTAAACCAGGCTGGCCTTGAACTCATAGAGATCCACCTGGCTCTGCCTCCCAAGTGCTGAGATTAAAGGCATGTGCCACCACCACTCGGCTATAATTCCTAATTTTTTTTTTTTTTTTTTTGGTTTTTCGAGACAGGGTTTCTCTGTGTAGCTTTGCGCCTTTCCTGGGACTCACTTGGTAGCCCATGCTGGCCTCGAACTCACAGAGATCTGCCTGGCTCTGCCTCCCGAGTGCTGGGATTAAAGGCGTGCGCCACCACCGCCCGGCATAATTCCTAATTTTTAAGACAGACAAGTAGACTAAACATTAAAGGTAATAATTAGTCTAGCTATCCTTAATTTTGCTGTGCCTTCATTAATTCAATTGAGACAAAGATCATAGGTCTTGTTAACCTAAATTACAAATTACATTAATGGAATTAAGTGGCTTGCATTTAAAAGTCTTCAGATCTTACATTTAAAAGGATCTATACATTATACACACTTATTATAGATTCAAGCCCAACTATTTATATAGTCTAGAGAGGATCTAACATGAAACTGAAAGGCTATGGTTCATTTATTCAGAAACATCTAAATTTTGATCATTTCCTTTTTAGTATAATTGCTTTTTCTGAAACTGCTTGATTCAACATCTTATTTATTTTATATTTATTCATTTATTTTTATTAGTTTGCATGTATATATGTACATCACATATGTACAGTGTCTACAGAGACCAGAAGAGAACATCAGATCCCTTGTAATTGAAATTGCAGAGTCTGAGCTATCATGTGGATGCCAGAAACTAAACTCAAGTCTTCTGCAAGAACAGCAAGTGCTGCTAACCACTGAACCAGCTCTCTAGCCTTGTAAGAGCTAATTTCTCCATCATGGTAGAAATTTTAGAATTATCTGTTAGTTACTGTTCTATTACTGTGAAGAGACACCATGACAAAGGCAACTTATATACACAAAATCATTTAATTGAGGGTTTGACTACATTTTCAGAAAATGAGTCAATGACTATCATGGTGACATCAGGCAGGCAGGCAGGCAGGAATGTAGTTAGCAGGCACCAGGAGCTGAAGCAGTAGCTGAAAGCTTACATCTGATCTACAATCAGAAGGCCAGGAGAAAGAAATGTAGCCTGGTAGTAATTTTGAAATCTCAAAGCCCACCTACAGTGATTTTCCTTCAACAAGACTACACCTCCTAATCCTTCCCAAACAGTTCCACCATCTGGAAAAAGCATTCAAATATATGAGCTCTGGAGGCCATTCTCATTCAAAAAACCACATCTGTTCAAAACATAGTAATGTTACACAGAAAAGCAAGAGAAAAGTAAATGGGGAAAAGAACTATGTAGTAAATATATGATACACTAGATTATAGTGGGTAGCCATTCCAGCTTTGACCTGGAAGTTCCAACCTCCATTGAGACTTTGGCAACTGTCATGCCTACAAGGCAGGGCCAAGGGAGGTGCCTGGAGACCCAAGATCTGGATGGGCGAGTGCTCTCTCTGTTCCAGGACCCTGAACATGGAGGTGGACCCAGCAGAGCACCAGAGAACACCGCTGGACTGCGATACACCTTCCCCAGACCCCGCGACCTACCTATCCCTTAATTTGTAAGTTACACCATTAAATAAATCTCCTTTTAACTACGTGGAGTGGCCTTAATAATTTTACCAATATCTGGCACCCAATGTGGGGCAAATTCCAAAGGCCTGGGTGGCTCCCACCCTCAGCCTCCTCCCCGGGCAGGTATCTAAACCCACCTACAAAGTTCCATATAACCAAGGAAAGCCTACATGGTTCCATTCCCAAAAACGGGAGCAATCCGGTCTCAGTTCCCTAGTTTAGCCCCCAGACCAGTGAAAAACCACTGTAAATGATGTATTCCCCTGCTCCCAGAGTGCTGGCTCCTGCTCCCCACCATCTGGATTCCTGCCTTTAGCTGTGGTCAGCCAAGGTCAAGTCGCCAACAGGCCCTGCTTCGGAGCTGTACCAACACCACCTTGTGGCTAAAACGTCCTACTACACCCCCAGAACTGCGAAAAGGTAATATAGACAAAACAATGTCTTATCCTCGGTCCACCTCCACCAGTCAGGGTCCCAGAACAGAGAGAGTGCTGGCCCATCCAGATCCCTTGGGTCTCCAGGCGCCTCCTTTGGCCCCACCTTGTAGGTGTGTCAGTTGCCAAAGTCTCAATGGCGGTTGGAACTTCCAGATCAAAGCTGGAATGGCTACCCACTACACTAGATATTTTCAGGTGATATTAGTGGATAACTTTCATTGAACAATTAGTACATGGGTTGAAATGCATATCATGTTAATCAATAAGCACAGAAAGCACTAGATAGTCTAGTGCCCTTGTTATACACAAGTAGTCGAGGCTTAGTGGGTGAAAGTAGCAATTCACCAATAGAACTAACAGCTGTTGAAGCTTTAAATCAAACATAGAGAGTTGTTGAATGTCAAAACTTCTGATCACAATGTATAGCCTTACCTCAAGCTTTATCACAAGATCACCACCTAAGTGTCCCTATCACCATGCTAGGTCTATTAGGGACTAAAAGAAATCACATGGCTCACTCAGTTGTATGAGTTAAAAAGGGCAGAACTGGAATTGGAAGCCATTAGTGGGACTCTAGTGCTACTTGTAATAAGAAGCCCACAAAGGGAGCTATTGTACCACTTCATCTTCTCGTAAAATGGAGTTGCCTGGAACAGGTTATTTTCATTGTGTTCCGCCAAAGAAGTCATAAAAGGTTTAAGGATAATTTGAAATACTTCCACTTCTGATAGATCAAAGGTGACCCCAAGGGAGTCAGTCAGCTGAAGGAATGACACCTTACTTGGACAGCATGCTTCGTTTCTTGCTCCCTCACTGATGCTATTTGCAATTTTTCAGATCAGACCCATCAATTTAATTTTCAAATTAGTTATTGATTAAGATTCTATCATTTTATTCTTTAGTGAAAATAAATTTGCACTTTTCAGTGACTTCACAGTGGAAAAAAAAAACCCTGACAACATTAAGATGAGGAAAAGTCTCCTTCTATAGAGAGTTCCTATATCTCAAAATCTCCATATTGCCATTATTAAAAGATGGTTTGGCATTACTATAAGGAGTAGATCAAGTATAGGCCAAGTTTTTTTTTTTTTAATTCTCTCATATATTACAACCAGACAGCAGTTTCCACTAACTCCACTCCTCCAAGTCCCCTGTCCCCTCTCCTTCAGATCCACTCCTCTGTTCCCTTCAGAGAAGAGCAAGCCTCTCAGGGATATCAACCGAACATGACATAGCAAGTTATAATACGACTAGGCTCATGCCCTCATTTTAAGTTTGAATGAGACAGCCTAATAGGATGAAAAGGGTGCAAAGGCAGGCAAAACAGTCAGAGACAGCCCGTGTTCCCACTGCTAGCAGTCCCACAAGCAGACCAAGCAATAACATATGCAGAGGACCTAGGTCAGATCCATGCAGGCTCCCTGGTTGTCGGCTCAGTCTGTGAGCCCCTATGAGTTATGATTAGTTGCTTTTGTGGGCCATTTTCTTGTGGTGTCCTTGACCCCTCTGGCTCCTACAATCTTTTCTTCCCTTCTTCTGCAGGATTCACTGAGCTCCACCTAATGTTTGGCTGTGGATTTCTCCAACTGTTCCCAGTAACTGATGAGTGAATCCTCTCTGATGACAATTATGCTAGTCTATGGGCTAGGAGAATAGCAGTTTCATTAGGATTTTTTTTTTGTTTTATTGTTTGTTTGTTTGTTTTCAGATCATGTTTGGTTCTATCCTAGGTCAATGGGCTATCCTGGCCCTCCTTCTTGTGGCATGGGTCTCAAGTTGGACCAGTCATTGGTTGGCCACTCACACAAGTTCTGTGCCACCTTCACCCCAATACATCTTGAAGGAAGAACAAATTGTAGATCAAAGGTTTTATGGCTTGATTAGTGCCCCAATCCCCCCACTGGAAACCTTGCCTGGTTACAGAGGATGGCTGGTTCAGGCTCCATAATGACCACTACTAGGAATCTTCCCTAGGGTCACCGTCATGGATTCCTAGGAGTTTCCATTTCACTAGGTTTCTAACACCTGCCCCCAATTCCAGTTTTCTCTCCATTCACCCTGTCCCCAGTTCACCCTCTAAATTTATCCTGTTTTCCCTTCCCAGGGAGATTCATGTGCCCTGCCCCCCGACCCTTGAGCCATGCTTCTATTTAGCCTCTCTAGGTGTGTGGATTGTAGCACGATTATCTTTCACATTACAGCTAGTGTCCACTTGTAAGTGAGTACATGCCATGTTTGCCTTTCTGGGTCTGGGTTACCTCACTCAGGATGATTTTCTTTAGTTCCATTCATTTGCCTGTAAACTTCACACTATTTTTTTTAACAACTGAGTAATACTCCATTGTGTAAATGTACCACATCTATTTCTTTATCCATTTTTCAGTTGAGGAACATCTAAATTGTTTCCAGTTTCTGGCTATTGTGAATAAAACTGTCATGAACATAGTTGAGCAAATGTTCTTATGGTAGGATGGAGTATCCTTTGAGTATATGCCCAGAAGTGGTATAGCTGGGTCTTGATTTAAATGATTCCCAATTTTCTGAGAAACTGGGTTAGGCTGAGTTTTGAATTTAAACCCCCATTCTCTTCTTAGAATCTCAGTCGTAGATATATTCAGATTCTATAGTTTAAAGGTTAGTCTCTTCCTATGTATGTTTTCTATTGCTCATAACAATTTTGTAAATTCACAAAATCTTAAAGTAGCATACATACTTCAGACTAGGGAAAACTTGGCTAGATACTCAGATCAGGGTCGATAACCCTATCAGCGTGTAACAAAATCCATGTCAGTTGGAGGCCAACTTGGAGAAAAAACTACATTGCAGCACACTCTGGTTGTTGACAGAATTCATCAGTTTGAAAGTGAAAGGTGTATCTCCCTGGCATCTTGCTGAATGTTTGTGAGGAGTCTCCTTTGCCTCCACAGGCCAGTTATACATCTTTGTCACATGACACTTCCACTTGACTTCTTTAAACATGTGGCTTAGTTTTCTAAGTCAATGAAGGGATAAGAGAAGAGTGCCTAAGAACATAGGTGCTGATCACTTCTGGACAAATCACCACCATCTTTGAAACTTCATTGGTTAGGTCACAGCTTTTTAAAGTTTTCCCAACCCATTACTCTTTTCATCTGGGAAATTTTTACATGACACTGGGCATACAAGGAACATAAAGTGAGTATGCAAATAAAACATTTACTTATGCTGAATCTAAAGGAATTTATTTTAAAATAATCATTTGGTAAACATACAATTCTATCATTTATTAAAAATAAAAGCAAATGCATAACTAATGAAATGGATGTGCTTATTTATTTTTACATAAATAATTAAACCTCGAAGATACTGCAGGATATAGAGCATTTTCAATGCTTTTCAGGGTTGACTGATGTTTTGATTTTATAACTGCCAATGCTGAGAATACCACATCACACAGACACATAGTACAGAATGGAAGTAATGTATTTATGATCATTTCAAAAATTGTAACTTCAAATTTTATTTATAATTTATTATTCAACTTAAGCTAGCAACTAAAATAGCAATTTTAAAACTGAAACATTGTAATGCAGTATCATAAAGTCATGTACAAATTTGATGCCTAAATACTGAGAGATGATTAGAAAGATATTAAATCTTTGTTTTATATAAATAAAGTATTATGTTTCCATAGAGCAGAAAATTTTTGTATATACCATGAAAGTACTGCAACTGAGAACATGCTTGACCCTGAACTGCAGTGTTTCAGGTAGCCTGTGTCAGTACCGTTTAACATGATGGTGGCCTGAGATAAGAGGAACGGCTTTAGGTTCCCAGGGTACTGTCTGTCTATCCTCAATGAGCTTTAACTCATCAGTTAGAGTGCCAGACACCCATGACCACACAGAACATCCACTGAGTCAGTGGTCTTGGACTTCTCGTCTTATGAACTCCAAGAAGTCCAAGAATCCGTAAGACAAGAGGAGTGGGCTGGTCAGTCCAGTTGGCTCAATCACTAGGCATCCCATTGCCTTCCCTAAAATTTCATTTGTGTCTTCACTTACAGATACCAGACAGGGATGCTCATTTGCAGAAGAGAGATAAGGAGAGATAGACCTCCTTTCTGGCATGCCTGGCCTTTGGCTAGAACAGAACCAAAAACATTTTGGCTTAAACATTTTCAGTGTCTCTAGCTATTGGCAATGACAGACTACTCACAAGGCTAGGGACATTCTGAGCTTTAGCAAAGTAAAAATCACTTACTTTCGGGTATTCTACATTAAAACAGCCTGGGTAGTAGTTTCTATCTCCTGTTCTCATAATTGGCATTCACAGAGCAGTTTGTGTTCAGAAACGAGGTTCCAAAGAAGCCAATGCAAAACTGGACAGCATTGCCAGAAACAACCAGGATTCATTACACATTTGACATTGAAGCAACTTCTGAGTTTCTGAGTGTTCAAAACTGTCTACAAAACATTTTATGATTCCAAACTCAAGTCCAAGGTCTCAACTACACTGAGGGTGTGGGGATTTCTGTAAGTCATGAATAATGAGGTGGCAGTGTGGAGGCCATATTAAAATTTGTCTCATCCTGTGAGGAGACAGAAACAGGATTGCTCTAAAGGCTCATAAAGTAGTTTCAAACATATTGTGTCCTTCAAAGGGCCAAAGTCTAGGGTTTTCTGAGATACAACCTTTAGCCATGAGTAGTAAGTAGATCCTTGGAGCTTTTTACTTTCTTCGCTCTAAGGCATTAGGGTCCTATTAAACTCAGATTAAGCATTAAAAATAATTTATGGACATAATTATTATTCATAGTATCTGGACTTCAGGCACAGTTTAGAATCAGGGAGTAGGTCTTTGTAAGATCACATAATTCTATCTCCACCTCTACTTTGTTTCATTCTGAATTTCAACTGTAATTTAATTCTATAACTACTGATGGATTTCCCTTTTGTATTTGTCTACATGGAGAGAAAGGGTCAGCCTTGGAGAAGGGCTGTGAAGAAGTGATTATTGATGCATATTGGGCAAGAATTGAACAAGATTACAAATCCTTAACAGATAGAATATTAATATACGGCTACAACTTCGTTAATTATGCTGTGGAGTGCAGTAAACAAAGGAAAAGGCTTCCAGGGAAGGGATGGGTGGTAGACTTTTGGCATCCTCTTTGTGGGATTTAATTTCTAGATATAGTTTTTCCTCTCTCCCTCAAATTCTTTTTGTGTATATTTTCACGTACTTTAACTTTTAGATTCCAACAGAAAGAATCTCTTACCATTATGCTTTTTGTAGTTAAGACCACCCACAATTGAAGTTCATTTTATTTGAACCGAGACTATGGAAAGAGGCCCTTGGGTTCTTCTGTTCAGTAATCTGTGGAAAGCATATTCCTAGAATGTGCATAAAACACTAGATGGAAGTAGCAAGAATTGTTAAGTTTGAAAGAAGGCTGTCTGAGCTGCAGTCTGCTGTAATTCTACGGCCTTTGAAATTCTTTGCTATATAACAGTGTTGCTCATTGATATTTTGTAATCTACTTGAGTGAGTCACATTTCTGGCCGTGGAGAGCAAGCTGTGCACTTTGCTTTGACTCTGCATCTTTTTAAATGTAAACATTGAATAGAATATTCATATAACTAGCCCATAAAAGTGAATGTTGTCAGTGTCAGAATTATATGCTGTAAAAATGACAATAAAAAAGCAGTCTTCTGGTTGTGGAAGTGATCTTCCACCTTGTTTTATTAGCCCTGAAAGAATTTTGTAAATTGGATTTATATTTCCTAATTTCTATTAGTTTGCTGTTTTCATTATTCTCAGCTTGGGCAATCAAAATAAGGCATAGGTTATACTTCTCTGCTGTGTTTGCACGTCTTTGCAGGCAATAAATAGGAAAGTTGCCTTTCTATTTAAGTCAGATTAGGGACGAACTGTGCCCATAGTTTGTAGGCTTTGCAACTATTATCCGACCTCATAGCCCTTCTCACTCACTAGGAAGTTTAGAGCAAATCAGTTGCTGGAGTAGAAGACCATCATAAATTAGTTGGCTAATGAAGACAAATTATTCCAGGCTGTCAGAGAGACCATAAACATGCATTAATTTCTTTCAGGAGAATTTGTTACACCAAGCATTGCTTATGCACTATTTCAGAGCTTCTTCGGGAGATTTTAGGGGTTGAAGTAAGGGCATCTGCTCTACAATAAAACATATCCCAGCTCAAAGCTTCTTTGTCACCTGAGTCTTACTTTGATGGAAGCTATAGTGTACTAGGTAGTACTATAGTACTAGGTGTGAACTCTGACTAGCTTCACATGGGCTGAATTCATGTTAGTTTTTGCCCAGACTCTCCTTGGCAGCATTGCTTTTCACAGAGCCATGTAAGTCCTGCCAACTATGCTGGCTCTTTAACGTTGGCATGGGATCTTGGGTCTGCTACTTAGCCTGCAACTTACTGATGATATTTGTGAGACCTGCTTCTCATTTCACGTTTATTTCTCTCAATGAGGCTCCTGGGGATAGCACCCCTGAATACAGCAGCAGCTATATTGTACACCTTCACAGTTCACATGTAGTATTTGTGGAGTAGGCAGGATTAAAGAGTTGATAGCAGAGGTAGCTGTAGAAAGGAGACAGAATGAGCTATTCTGATCCAATGACAGTAAGTATTCTCTTTCTGGAGAAAAGTTGAGTGATTATATCCCTTGAGGCTTTCAGTTGGGGATCTTAGGAATGAATTATAGGTAGAGGATGGGTCCCTGAATGTGCAGTGGCTGAGAGTTTGAATGGAGTAAGGTAAATGATAGCTATTTTATATTTTACTGAAAATTTTTGAAATAAGGATAAGATGCATTTAGGATGATCATCTATTAGCACAGATTTAAAGAGAGCTTCAGAGTTTCTGGAGCATCTGTTATGGAGACTCATCTGACACCACAGCACAGGCTAAAGAATGTGATCTCTGTATATGAAGTTGCACCTGCAGATCAACTGGCTGTGTAATGCCATGCCAGTTAAATCGAATGCTTTCAATTCAGAAAGGATAAAAATTCCTTCTTGCAGGAAATTATTCCAAGTACTGCCATGGATTTTCAATTACTACCTTCATGGTTTCTACCATAAATATGTAAGGATGTGTAAAATGCTCATTTCATTGTCTTGATATCACACATGTCATTATTTCAGGAAGCAGATTCTTTTACAGTGAAATGACTATACATAATAATTATTGCATGGAACACACACACACACATACACACACACACACCTTTCTGGGCAGTGTCTACAAAACAGTACAGTGCAGTGTTGAGGTTCTGCTAAGCAGGGACTTGACACAAAAGCCTTGAGAGAACTAGCAACTGATCATCAAGATGCAGTCAGTTTACTGAATCAACAGTGTCCAATAGCAAGTATGAACAAGTGTGATACTAAGGGGTAGCAGAAGGGCCAGTTCCTTCACCTTTATAGATCTCCTACTACAGTTTGTTCTTTGCATTCCATGACATTTGCCAAAGAAGTGGTCATAGACCATGGAGAGTAAATAATTTTCATAAGTGCAAAAAAGGAGCTGGTTACTATCTCTTTAGGGTAGAAGTACAGGGGTAGGGGGCGGCACTTTAATCCGTGTAAGTGAGAAAATATTAGAAGTTATGTTTGACTTTGGTGGTTACTTTGAGTTTTTAAGCCAACTCTATATCTATGGTATGTGTGAATAAACACATAAAATTTTGACTCTAAAAGAGTAAACCAGTTAAGTGTATAGATGTGTCAGGAATAAATGCATGGCTCACATCACGAGGTAGCCTACCCAGATCAGCTGAACTGGTGACCAAGAATGAGGGGGTTTGGATAAAAACGATGGAAGCCAGAAATGATGTATTCCAAATACAACCTCAGGAAAAGCTGTGACAAAGTAGAGGGACATTTTCCATTCGTTCTCTTTGCCTAAGTTTCTTTAGATATAAAAAAAAAAATGCCTTGAATAGGGATTATGTTTTGGATGACATTTGTACTTTTCATTTGAAAGACTAAAGGCACAAGTAAAATTTTGTGCTTATTATAAATGGAAATTTCAAGGGTCAGAAGTGGAGTTATTAGTAGAATACTTGTATGGTGATCACGGGGCCCTGGGTTCAATCCCTAGTGTTTCACATTGCCGGATGGAAGTTTCATATTATGTATTATGAGATATCATGGGTCTTAGCTATGTTCTTGAAAGTTTGATGGGCTTTTATATTTTCTTTCCAGGCTTATTTATACTTATTTTTGGTTTCCAATGACTTCTTATTACTAGTTTTAAGATAGACAATAGATACATATCCTGAGAAAGAGAGTGGGATGGAAAGATTGAGACCTGAGAAAGTTTGTAAACTCTGAAAAGACTGTAAATCTGTCAAAACATCTATGTTTTCTGAATTGTAAATTGTGTTGCCAAGTAAAAGTCCTGAAACTAGGACTGTGAGCTTTAATGCGGTAAGATCTCCAATTCAGTGTAGGTGACACAAAAATAAAATATAATATAATGAAAACACTACCATACCCAGAAACATTTTAAAGTGCAAATATACCTTTGCAAATGGCAAGTTCCTGATAGCAGTATATCAAAGAATAGAGTGACTGAGTGACAGGGAAGATGTGAGGTGACATGACCTTTCACAATGTGTTCCATATTTGGTTTTCAATGACTTGAGAGTTCCAAATATATATGTGAATGTATTTAACACCTATCTATTTTGATCCCTCCACTATTACATTTGGATACCATTTTTAGCCATCTTGATAAATATATGGCTGCTTGATTCTCATACATAATCTCTTCTTATGATCTATCAGGTGCATAGAAAACAAGAAAAACAAAGTTCTCAAGTAATGCCTAAGATGATAATTGGGTGATGATTAACTCTCAGGTTCAAAAATACATACACTTCACATACAGCAAGCTGACTTTTAAGCAAAAGCTTTTTTTATAAGTGCAAATAAGGAGTTAGCTGATATTTTTTAGGGGAAAAGTGGGGGGGGGGCACTCCCTAATTAGTGAAGGTGATAAACCAACTTGATAGACTAATGAGATGTTGAGCCTTGATAAAAAAGATCCCAGAAGTAATTTGTAGCATTAACAGATCTTCTGTGTCACCATGGTAGGATGTCACTCAGCAAGGAGGAGAAGAAAAAAGATGATAAGATGTCTAGATTTTCAGACAGGTCCTCTCCTCCATGACCCATCCTGCTCCAGAATATTTATTAATTACTTTATTAGTTCTTTGGGAATTCCAAATGATGTATTTTGACCATATTCACCCTTTCTTCTACTCTTCCCAGATATATCACTCCTAGCATGGAGAACAGGGAATGTGGCAAGAAGTTCCACCTCTAGCTATTGGCAACTGATAGCTGCAGAGAGAGACATGGTAGGTTTTCTTTTAAGGGTGAAGGCTACATATCCAAGAGTTTAGGAACAGCAAAAGCGTTAATTGATGGGTTTTATTTATATTTTTCACACATGTGATACTCGTTTTTCTGTATAGATCTGAGCAAGTCAGCTATCATTTCCAAATTTAGACCCTTTTTACTCTAAGTTAAAAGATAATGCCTAATCTATTTAGAATTTATCTGAATACTACATTTTGCATACCTGAATCCAGTGGGAATTTGTCAAAACAAATTACAAATTTAGTAAAAGGAACATCTAACTCCACAGTATCCTAAATAAGTAATGGTTTCGTTAAGCCATACTAGCCTGATCCTTTGCTTGTGTGTTGACAATCAGTATCTGAAGTGAACTTCATTCCTCCACATCAACATTTGAAAATGCATTTTGATATGCTCTCAGCCATCAGAATATGGCTGGAATAGAAATCATCTCATTTATCCTTAGAGATGTGCAATATTTGTCACTATTGTCTACTCCTTATTCCTGATAAATAAGATATTCTGCTTTATGGTTCATTAGAATCTACCCTGGTTTATAGGAGCTTATTTCTTCTGGTTTTATCTTAAAAACTACTGCCCAAGATTCTCATGTAAAACCCTTGTAAGTACTCTTGAAGTCTTGTTGATAAATGTCTTATTAAAATGACTCTATTGTGTTACACTGAGACACACAGGTTGGAGTACACATCAACACTGTTATAGATGCTACTCAATAGTAGATGCTATTCCACTCACAGGGAAGTGAAAATAGCTCTTTGGTAGGATTAGCCCAGAAAGGAGATCTAAGGAAAGTGGGATTGTGCCCTGCCTGAAAGATAATGACTTCACTTTGTGACCTGATAGTGGCCTTGGTGAGGAGGTGACTTTGCTAAGTGTTATCTCTCAGTCTCAATGCCTGTAACAATAGGGGGATTGAGGAGAAATGAGGTGTATGACCACAACAGTGGGAAGTGTGAGCTGCATGAAAATTGTTTGAGTCCTTCAGTGGAATTGGAGATGAGTATTCAACCATTCTGCTAAGTATAGTTCTGAACAGTTTGAAATTGCAATTATTTTGAAACTGACATTTTAAAAATGGCTTGGAAGTGACTTTTGATGGTGACTGACTTTTGATAGTGACTTTTTCCTCTCATTTGAAAATATTTCCTCGAGATTAGCAGGAGGTTTACATGAAATACCTGCTTTTTTTCACATTTAATATTGCAATGACAAGATGGCTAGGTGTTTGGACAACTTCATCAAAATAATTATAACTCTCTGTAAAGATCTGGGCTTACTTAGATATTCAGAAACAATTATAGAGACGGCCCTACTTTTCTTGGTGTTATGACAAGATTTGAGGTTAAATTCTCACCTGAAAAATACAGATAAATTGTTATGTCAGGCAGTAATAATAATAGTATCTACTGTCAGAGGTTAATCTGTAGATCATCCTATGATTACATATGGACATACATACATATGTACAGATTTTTTTTTCTTTTTTTTTTGTTTTTTTGTTTTTTCGAGACAGGGTTTCTCTGTGTAGCTTTGCGCCTTTCCTGGAACTCACTTGGTAGCCCGGCCTCGAACTCACAGAGATCCGCCTGGCTCTGCCTCCCGAGTGCTGGGATTAAAGGCGTGCGCCACCACCGCCCGGCCCATTTTCTTGTTTCTTAAGCAATTATATACATGCTCAGTAAATGTTACTAGTTTATTTCACTTTCCAGCATCAGCCAACCCTCACTCTTTATTAAGAAAGCTTTCAGTTTTGTTAGACACTAGAACTATACAGTTAAAACTATCCCTCCAGTTAGAGTGAGGACAAAGTCTCTCTTCATAGTTCAGTGTTATTGGTTGAGATAAACTCTCTGTAGTTCACCCACAGAGAAGCAGTTTTGTTTTTAATTTGTTTTAGTTTGGTTGGTTTGGGTAGGGTTTTTGAGACAGCATTTCATGTAGCCCAGGCTATCCTCAATCTTACTATGACTGTGATGTTGAAGCTGCCTTTGAGCACTTTTTAATTGTTCCAGCTCAGTTTCCCAAGTGCAGAGAATGCAAGTTGCTTCTATAATTCAGCTCAGATGTGGTAGTTACCGCAAAAGAAGGTCAACTCATGATTATCTTGAAGATACTTTTGGACTTTCTTACATTCCCCTATGAAATCATATGTGTGTGTGTGTGTGTGTGTGTGTGTGTGTGTGTATTTGAAACATGATAAATATACTTAAAAATTAGTGTCAGAGTGAAAACAAAAAAGAAAGATATTTGGAAACCTAATTTAAAAAACACTGGGATTTACTTACTAGATAGTTGTCATAACATAGATTACTTTTCCTTATTCAGCATCACTCAGTCTGAGTGACATGTTAGTACCTCTACTGTGTACTGAAATGACCCAACTGTGAGTTCCCACAAGAGAAGCAACACAAGCAGACAGGATTCATACACGGGGGTTAGTAATATCTTATTTAAGTTGTCAATAATAATCTCTCCCATTTAATTTAGTAGTCTCTATTAGATTACCTCATCCATCTCATTGTATTATAATTATATTACTTTTTAACAATAAAGAATAGACCTAGAAGGCTAAAGTTATCTACCTAAGACACTTAGGTATCCTCTTGAGTCATTTAAATTTAGTATAGTGTGTTTAGTATAGTGTGTAACACATTAAGACAATATTCTTATTTGTTTGACTCTACTGGTGTTTTGAAATGACAAACACAATCTAGTTAATCAAAGAAAAAGATGCTGGTAACAATAAACGAGATAAATCTTTAAATACTTGAGACTGAAAATTGATCACAGAACTAACTGAAATGGGAGAGAACACTACAGTAACATTAGAACAAGGAGCAGTGCAGGACGGGATCTCCCTTTGTCTGGCACCATTTGCCTGTAGAGCTTCCTGTGGTCTTCCGTAGGTCATACCCCTTCCAGTGTAATTTCTTTTTGAAATGTTTTATTATTTATCAAGAGCATCTTAATGTAGCTCCCATTGCTCTCTCCAGCCAGAGGCCTGAAACCCCTAAATTAGATCCCTGAAATGATGCCACCAAGCTGAACCCATTTAATTTCGTCTGGTTTTGTTCATTTGCATAATGAATATTGAGCTCATTTGCAGTTCTATGAGAACACTCCATATTAGCTGGTGGCAAAATAAAACTTTTTATAAGCAGGATCTTCTTCTAAGCAGCACTTTCCCGAAATAACTTGAGAAAAATATTAAAATTGAGAACTAGAGATAAACTTGTCTGCATAATTTCAAACCTAAATAAAACTTATAAATTAAAGGTGTACTTTGTTATTTAGTATAATTTAGTGATAGGATAAGGGATGCAGGAGAGATGGAGTGTTGAATTTGGTTTGCTCATCTGCACATTTTGTCAGCCTCCTACTTGGCACTGTGACTCATGAAATAACCATAACTGGCTAGTCATAGTTGCCTAGTCAGATGGAGATGCCAAGACACTCACAAAAAAAAAAAATAGAAAAAAAAACATACAATTTAAAATTATGTGTATGAAGGAATAAAAAAGCTGCAGAAGCCAAATCCAATGGCTAGGCATTTAATGATTCTATGTATATGAAGTTCTAAATAGTAAACATATGGAGCTGCAGCTCAGAATAGGGATTCATTAGATTTGTATATCTCTAAAACAATGCACCACAGGTTTAGCGCTTAGAACAACATATTTATTATCTCATCATTTTGGTGAGGTCAGAGGTCAGATGTAGTTTAGCTAGTGCCTCTGTTTAGAGACTCACAGAACAGCAATTGAGGTGTTTAACTCAGCTGCATGGTTATCTGGAAGATTGCTTTAAGGCTATCTTTCCAAATGCATGAAGGTTGTTAACACAATGCATTGACATGGTGGGTGCAGGAATGAGCCTCTGCTTCCTGCTGGCTGCCCTCTACCTGTTGACGTCTCCACAAGTATCTAAAGGGTGCATTGAATTTCTTACCATGTTGTTTACCACAATATTGTCATTTGCTTCATCAAGCCAGTGGTAAGACTGTCTAGAGTCAATCACTCTCAAGATGAAATAATGTACAACAGACACAGCAACAGCAGATTACAGTGGCTGTGCTCTATTGGTAGAAAAAGGCTACCAGCCCTGCCCATAACCTAAGGGCATTATGCAAAGACATAAGCCCAGGAAAACAGGGTTCCTGGAGCAGGCAGGATGCAAAGACTTACTGGGGAGTTACAAGTAAGGGGCATAGAGAAGGGTCATTTCATACTGAGGACTTTGGATTTCCTTGCTTCTCAGTCCTGTAGTGGAAGGATTCTTTCCTAAAAAATGTAGGAAACTATGCGTGCTTACATGTTTCAGTCTTTAGAACAGAGTGTTAGATTCAGTCTTTGCTATGAGTATAGTCTCTGGTAAGTTGACCACATTACACTGAAGGGCCATACATCCAAGAATATTTGAATTGCACAAATTGGTCTTGATTTTTTGTTTGTTTGATTGCTTATTTGTTTTAAGACACACAAAGATAGTTGCATAGGGAGAAAGGTAGATCAGGGAAGAGTTCATGGGAGTTGGAGGTGAGTGTGTTAAAAGCACACTATGAAAAGTTCTAAAAGAACTCACAATTTTTTTATAATTTTTTTATTTTATAATTTAATTTAATTTTACATATCAGCCACGGATTCCCTTGTCCTCCCCCTCCCGCCCCGCCCCCCCCCTCGCCTTCCCCCCAGCCCACCCCCAATTCCCATCTCCTCCAGGGCAAAGACTCCACTGGGGATTGAGTTCAACCTCATAGATTCAATCCAGGCAGATCCAGTCCCCTCCTCCCAGGCTGAGCCAAGTGTCCCTGTATAAGCCCCAGGTTCCAAACAGCCAGCTCATGCGCTGAGGACAGGTCCCGTCCCACTGTCTGGGGGCCTCCCAAACAGTTCAAGCTAATCAACTGTCTCACTTATCCAGAGGGCCTGTTCCAGTTGGGGGCTCCTCAGTATTGGTTCATAGTTCATGTGTTTCCATTCGTTTGGCTATTTGTCCCTGGGCTTTTTCCAATCTTGGTCTCAACAATTCTCGCTCATACAAACCCTCCTCTTTCTCACCAATTGGACTCCTGGATCTCCACCTGAGGCCTGGCTGTGGATCTCTGCATCCAGTTCCCTCAGTCATTGAATGAAGTTTCTAGCATGACAATTAGGGTGTTTGGCCATCCTATGGCTGAAAGACATTTAAGGAATTGCTCAACATCCCTAATCATCAGGGAAATGCAAATCAAAACGACTCTGAGATACCACCTTAAACCTATCAGAACGGCTAAGATCAAAAACACTGAAGACAACTTATGCTGGAGAGGATGTGGAGCTAGGGGAACTCTCCTCCACTGCTGGTGGGAATGCAAGCTTGAACAACCACTTTGGAAATCAATATGGTGCTTTCTTAGAAAATTGGGAATCAGTCTCCCCCAAGACCCAGCTGTACCACTCTTGGGCATATACCCAAGGAATGCTCAATCATACCACAAGGGCACTTGCTCAGCTATGTTCATATACGCATTGTTTGTAATAGCCAGAACCTGGAAACAACCTAGATGGCCTTCAACTGAAGAATGGATAAATAAAATGGGGTACATATACACAATGGAATACTACTCTTCAGAGAAAAACAATGACATCATGAGGTTTGCAGGCAAATGGATGGATCTAGAAAAAATCATCCTGAGTGAAGTAACCCAGACTCAGACAGACAAACATGGTATGTACTCACTCATAGGAGGATACTAGATGTAAAACAAAGATGACTAGACTGCTACTCACAAGTCCAGGGAGGCTACCTAGAAAACAGGACCCTAAGAAAGACACAGGGATTGCCCAATGACCGAGAAATGGATGAGATCTACATGAACAATCTGGACATGAGTAGGGGTAATGAAGGGCAAGGTTCAAGGGAAAGAGAGCTTAGGGGAGCGGGAGATCCCAGCTGTATCAAGAACAGAGAGGGAGAACAAGAAATAAGAGACCATGATAAATGAAGACCACATGAGAGTAGGAAGAATTCAAGTGCTAGAGAGGTCCACAGAAATCCACCAAGACACCTCCACAATAGACTACTGGCAATGGGGGAGAGACAGCCCAAACAGAACTCACAGTTTTTAAGAAAATGAACACTATATCTTGACTTAAAATTTGTTTAAAATTAAAAGAACTAAAGGGGACTGGAGAGAGGGTTTCATGGCTTAGAATACTTGTTGCTCTTTCAGAGCACATAGGTCCAATTTTCAGTGCACACATGGGAGACCACAAACAGCTGTGACTTCAATTCCAGGAAATGTTACACCATCTTCTAACCTCAGTTTACCAGGGATACACATGTTACACACGTGTACATGCAGACAAAACATGAATACAGATAAAATAAATTAATCTAAAAATTAAAGGAACTATATATGTATGTGCATATACATATATATTTGTAATGTATATTTTGTATTTACTATACAAAATGCAACTGAAAATATCTGTTGTTATATTAATATTTTATTAAATATCAACTTTGTCATTAAAAACTCTTTGTAGGTAGGACAATCTAATTAATAGACATTACATTGAACCAAACATAAGATGCAATATTCATATATTTTATATAGGTTTTGATATTTCTACTAGAGAAAGGTCAAACAAAGATATATTTTATACTTGACAAAGAGGAAAAATATTTCCATTGCAATCACACAAACACATAGCTTTCCTAGGTTAATGAAATTTACAAAAATGTCCAATTAAAAAAGTCATATTATCAGCAAAGAAAATTTAAACTTCCAATATTAGACACTTATTAAATTCTCTGATAATAGTCCAATTAGATTATATAACAAAAAGCAAACAATTAAGTAATCAAACAATTTTTTTAAATGAACAAAATTTTACTCAAGAATTAAAAAAATCTAAACATTTTTAAACCCAAATTGATAGATCTGAATCTATCTTTATAAATCATTGGGCTATGAGAAAAAGTAACAAACCAGTAAAACATGAACAACCAACAGAATATTTGTATGATTATTTTTAATTAAAAATTATAATTATGAATCAATTATTACTTTTAAGACCCTAAAAAACCCAGTAAGAATTGGCCACTTTTAGAAAACATAAACAAATTAAATTTTTTAATAAGAATGTTAAACCCTTTAAATATTAATCCATCAAAATATGATAAGGCCTTATAATTAATGATAATAATATATAAAAATACTGAAGATTTTTATCAACAAATTAAAGAAAACAAATTTCATTTTGAGTAAAATTCAACATAACTAAGACTTATAATAGGAAGTTTACTATAAATGTTATTTGTTCCAAACAAGTAGCAAACATCATTTTAAAATGTAAACTGTGAAAACAACTCTAAATCAGAACATGGATAATTACTGTCATCAATATTAATCAACCTTTTAGTACACATTATATAATTAAAGTAATATAATTCAAAGCATGACACAACACGATAAAAGTAGAATTAACCAAATATTGATTATAATTTTCCCATTTTTCCCTTCTGGAAATAATATGTAAGGACTCATAAGTTAATTTAATATGTAATTATAAAACCAATATATAAATCACAATATTTCATTATTTATATAATAAATCAAAATGGAAATAGACAAAAAATCTCACAATTAGGACAAAAGGCCATAAAAGAGTGAGAAATGAATTTAGTAAGAACTACATATCCCCTAATATAGGAATAGGAGACCATGGTAAATTAAGACCACATGAGAATAGGAAGAAGCAAAGTGCTAGAGAGGCCCACAGAAATCCACAAAGATACCCCCACAACAGACTGCCGGCAATGGTTGAGATACACCCTGAACTGACCTACTCTGGTGATGGGATAGCCAAACACCCTAATTGTCGTGCTAGAAACCCCATCCAACGACTGAGGGATCTGGATACAGAGATCCATGGCTAGGCCCCGGGTGAATCTCTGGGAGTCCAATTAGCGAGAATGAGGAGGGTTTATATGAGCAAGAACTGTTGAGACCAAGGTTGGATAAAGCCCATGGACAAATAGCCAAACAAATGGAAACACATGAACTATGAACCAATGGCTGAGGGGTCCCCAACTGGATCAGGCCCTCTGAATGGGTGAGACAGTTGATTGGCTTGATCTGTTTGGGAGGCATCCAGGCAGTGGGACCAGGTCCTGTGCTCATTGCATGAGTTGGCTGTTTGAAACCTGGGGCCTATGCAGAATCGCTTGGCTCGGCCTGGGAGGAGGGGACTGGACCTACCTGGACTGAGTCTACCAGGTTGATCTCAGTCCGCGGGGGAGGCTTTGTCCTGGAGGAGGTGGGAATGAGGGGTGGGCTGGGAGGAAGGTGAGGGGGGCGGGAGGGGGGAGAACAAGGGAATCCGTGGCTGATATGTAGAATTGAATTGTATTGCAAAATAAAAATAAAAAAATTTTAAAAAAAGGATTTGATAATATGTTATAAAATTGTGTAAAAGAAGATTTTGATACATAAAATAAAGTCTATTTCATTAAGTGGTATAAGTGAATCATATGAAAGTGACGTTGCTCTCCAGACTTACATATATAATTTGATATCAGATTTTTTTAAATACTTATTTAAACATCCTTTGAATTAAATTACCATCTGACACTCACTTAGGGGTAAGTCAAAAAATATCAGTCCATTTATCAATTTCAATAAAGGAAATAAATATAGGGAAGAAAATCATTAAGAGTAATAACAAAAATATGGACAAATGTGACAAATCACATACGTGTTGTCACACTCGTACTTTCTAGAAAATTCCATTCACATTTATGTTGTGTTATTAGAATGGAGTCAAGCAAGCAGATGTACAGAATAGTATAGATAGTTCAGGAAAAATTTATTTTAAAGTGCAATTCAATGTATGCAAAAGATGACTGTTAAATTTAGTATGGAAGAATAGGAAATCCAATGATTAAATAATGCATGGTTAAGATGTGGTAAGATGGCTCCATCAGTAATGTGCTTTCCTTGCAAGAAGAGAACCCAAGTTTGAGGCCCAGAACTCATAGAAAATGGCTGCACACAGTGGTGTATTATTGTAATTCCAGTACTGAAAAGGAAAGTATCCCTGCTGCTCTCAGGCCTGCTACCCAGCCTAACAAGCAAGCTTCAGCCCTCCAGGAGATCCTATTTCAAAACACACAGTAGACAGTACCTCACTGTGTTGTGGGCTGTACTGATCAGTCATTTGTTATTTATTTTCTTGATGATTCAGACAAAAATAAAGAGCAGCAAAGTGAAAGAAACATGTAATCAGTCTGTTGGTCTGCAGGCTGTTGGTCCCTGCTTTTTCCTTGTTCTTTGAAGGCGAAAGCTTTAGTTAATTAGCATTGTCTATGGTGACTACTGTGGGATAATGCTTTTGTACACTGGTTTAATAAAATGCTGATTGGCTGGTAGCCAGGCAGGAAGTATAGGTGAAGCAAGCAGACTAGAAGAATTCTGGGAAGAGGAAAGGAGTAGTCAAGAGTCGCCAGCCAGACATAGAAGAAGCAAGATGACAAGGCAGAACTGAGGAAAGGTACCAAGCCGTGTGGCCAAACTTAGTTAAGAATTATGGGTTAAATTAAGTGTGAGAGCTAGTCAGTAATAAGCCTGGGCTAATGGCCAAGCAGTTATAAATAATAAGCCTCTAAATGATTATTTTATAAGCAGGCCACAGGACTGCAGGAGCCTGGTAGGACCAGAGAAATCTTCCAACTACAGATGACAAATTGCTAAGGTGACAAATTGACAAGCATGTTCTCCTTTGCTGCCAGGTCCTCTAAATCTTAGAGGGGTAAAAGGATACTTCTCCACATATGGGAGTCTCTCTCAGCCCTGCCGTCATCTTCATTATGCTGCAGCTTTTGAACATATTTGCTTCCTTTCAACTCAGGATCTGAAAAATAAAATCTTTCAGTAAGAAGAATGTCATGTCCCACATAACACACACACACACACACACACACACACACACACACAAACACACACAGACACACACACACAAACACACACAAATAGCTGTAAAAATAATGAAAAAGAAGCAGAAAAACAAAAGACATGAAATATAACGTAAAATAAATAAAAATCCTTGGCAGATGAGATGACATTGTATTGGTGGGGGATCATTGGGTAGTAAAATGTCCTAAATACATTGTATATGTACATGAAATTATCAAAACATAAAAATATATGGCTAATTTATTTTTAAAAGCAAAAAAAAAAGAAGAAAATACTGACATCACATAAAATAGAGAGAAAAAAAAGCACTATCTCCTGTGATAAAGCCACATTGAATTTTCAATATCAGCTACTCAGCATTGGACAAATTAGTGAGAGAAAGAGACTGTCAATCAGACAAAGTGACAGCCTACAGAATGGGAAAAGATTTTTACCAACTCTACAGATGACTAATATCCAAAACACACAAAGAACTCAAGAAACTGGATATGAAAAACTCAAATGATCCAATTTTAAAAATGGGGTACAGATATTAACCAAGAATTCTCATTAGAGGAATCTAAAATGACTGAGAAACACTTAAAGAAAAGTTCATCAGCTTTAGTCATCAGGCAAATGCAAATCCAAACTACTAATCTAACTTACTAATATAAGATTGTATTTCACACTTGTAAGAATGGCTAAGATCAATAATACAAGTGACAGCTCATGCTGGCAAGGATGAGGAGCAAGGAGCACTCCTTCATTGCTGGTGGTACTACAAACTCATACAACCACTAAGGAAATGTGATGGTTCCTCAGAAAATTGAGAATCAATCTACCTCAAAATCCAGATATATCACTCTTAAGCATATACCCAAAGGACACTCCATCCTACTACAAAGTCATTAGCTCAACTACAGCCATAGTGGCTTTATTTATAATAGCCAGAAAGTGAAAACAACCTAGTGTCCCTCAACCAAAGAATGGATAAAGAAAATGTAGTACATTTACACAATGTATTATTCAGCTGTTTAAAAGAACTACACCATGAAATTTGTAGGCAAATGGATGCAACTAGAACGTCATCCTCAGTGAGGTAGCCCAGACCCAGAAAGACAAACATAATATGTTCTCACTTATAAGTGGATATTAGCTGCTAAGTAAATGATAGTCAAGCTATAGTCCATAGATCTAGAGAGATTAGATAAAAAGAAGGGTTCTGTGGGTGAATGCACATGAATCTCCTTGGAATGGCAAATAGAATAGATTTTGTGGGTGGATTCAGTTGGGAGAGGTTAGTAGGGACCAGAGCAGAGGATCAGGTTGGGGAGAGAGATAGAAAGGGAGAGTGCATGGAGAGAGACATATGGAATTGCAGGGTGTTTGGGAGCAGTGTGGAAAACTGGTGCAGTAGAAACTTTCTGGAATCTATGAGGGTGATCCTAATGAGATCTCTAGCAATGAAGGCATGGAGTCTGAACTGGTATCTTTTGTAGCCAGGCAAAGCTTCCAGGGCTCAACAGTGGTTGCATTATGTCAAGTTGTTGGCCAAAGGGGTCCTGTGGAGATCCCCAAACAACCCAAACTGATGCTAGGACATAGGTTAGCTATCTGACAACTGACAGCAGGTCCCCATTGCTGAGGACATCATCTACACAGCTCATTGAATGTTGAGAAGTCAAGATGGTGCCTGCTTGGAGCTTTCACCCCTATGTTCTAGTCTCTTCAGTGTAGGAAGGCACTCTCCAGGCTACAGAAAGAGAAACATGGACACCAACGCTGCCACAAAACCTTCAACCTAAAATCAGTCCTTCTGGAAAGGTGTGCTGGAGTAATGGTGGATGAGAAATTGTGAGAGTGGTCAACCAAAGTCTGGTTTAACTTGAGGCCCACACCAAATGAGGGGGCCCATACCCTACACTGCCTGGATGGCCAGGAACTAGGGACTGGACAGCCCAGAGACCTAGGATCAGTTCCTTGTCTGGTTGTCATTGATGAGGTTTCTTCCAGAAGCAGATGGGAGTGGGTACAGAGACCCACAGCCAGGCATTGTACACAGAGAGAATCTAAACTGGTCCCTCCTCTCTGAGCTTGAGGAGTTCTGTGGAAGAGGGGGAGGAAAGATTGTAGAAGTCAGAGTGGACGGAGGGCACCAGGAGAACACGGTCCACTGAATCAACAAAGCGGGGCTCACGTGGACTCTCAGAGGATAAAGTGACAAGTATGAGTCCTGCATAGGTCTGCACCAGGTCTTCTGTGTATATGCTCTGGCTGTGAGTTTGGTAGTTCTGTGGGATTCCTAACCGTGGGAGCAGGTATATCTCTGACTCTTTTGCCTGTTCTTGAGACTCTTTTCCTCCATTAGGTTGCCTTGTCTAGCCTCAAAATGAGGGTTTTTGCCTTGTCTTATTGTATCTTGTCTTGTCATTTTTGGTGTTGAGCAGAAAGGCCTGGTCCTTTCTGAAGAGAAATGGAGTGGGGATAGATCTAGAGGAGTGGGGAAGTGAGGGAAGCTAGGAGTGCAGATTTGGGAAACAATGGTCAGAATGAGAGAATAATAAAACTTCTGGAAGAAAAAATGTTGCATATGAATAGATTGTCATATTTACAGCATGTTAAGAAAATACCTTAAAATATTTTCAGCAGTGTGTTTCAGTGAGCCACAGACACTGTCAGAGTTTCACAACAGAAACTAGTTAATATGAGTCAGAAAGTTGGGAAAGACAGTTTTCTGGTTCTCTATGTACTTCATAATACTTTGGAGACCAGAAAATATTGGAATATGGAGATTCATAAAACATTAGCCCTCCAGCCTTTCTCTGCTGGTTTTCCAGATGGTACTCTTCTGCATATTGTGGGTATTCATACAATACAGAGAAGATTAATCACAAAAAGCAAAGCATGTAAGTATCTTTTTAACTATAAGTTTAATTCTCTCCTTTTTCACCTTCAAAGATTTGGCTAAAATGCTCCCCCATTGTCTTGGTGTATTTCTTTGGTGTGTAAATTCCTAGCATGAACCAATCACATGTTCATTCTTGGCCATACATTTCTGAAATCATTAACATATACTAAAAAATTCCATGAATTTAAAGTGTGTTTTGAATCAGCTGATAATTTTATATAACACACAAGAACTCAAATGGAAATATCCACATGTGCATACATGTATATATACATACACACAAACGTAAATATATACATATATATATATGTGTGTGTGTGTGTGTGTGTGTGACTTGAAAGCTTTAAATTTTCCATTTTGTATCATGATACAAACTGTGCTTGTCTCAGCCTCTAAACCTACATACATATTTTAACATATCCATATATAAATTTATTTATTGCTCTTATTGCTTAGCTTATAATGACTGAGGCTAAATAGTTTCTTCCAACACATCATTGAAAATTTTTCTGGCTGTCAATTCCTTTACCTAGGTTTCCATTTACCATGACTGACTCTAATATTTATGTTTTTTTCCCTTTCATATTTATGCTCTAACTTGTTAGTATGTTGTTATGCTAATATTCTTTGCCTGAGTTATATCATTTTACTTGAGTATAAGTCTCTTTATATCAGAATTTTCATCCTAAGTGGAATATACTTAAGGACCAAGCAAAACATGAATATATTGTTTGACACAGATAGAATTTACAATTTTAAATATACTGAAAAAAACCTTGTATAATGATGCTAAATTAAAATTTGATGATTATAAAGTACTATCTTATTGTGCATAGGAACGTAGCAGAAGGATATAATTTGGAAGTCATAGATTGAAATACGTGTAAAGGGCCATAATGTTCCATTTGACTGTGAACAATATCATCAAAGAGCAAATCTGAGGCTGGGAAAATAATTTAGCCAATGAAGTACTTATCTTGTAAGCAGTCATGTAAATGTGTGAGTGTGATGGGGCCCATTTGTAATCCCACAGTGGAATAATAGGAAGAGGAAGATCTGTATGGCTCACTGTCCAGACAGGCTAGTGTAATAAGGGAGTTCCAGGCCAATGAGAGACCTTGACAAGAAACAAGGTGGATGGTATATAAGGAACAATAACATCAGGCTGAACTCTGGCCTCCATAAGACTAAATGTACATCTGCACACAACACACAGTTACACACACACACACTCAAGAGAAAGTCAGCATCTTATGGATGTGAAAGCTGATTGAAATGTGGATAAAGGGGTAAAAAGAGCAGATGTTATGTAATGTACATAGAGTCAGAATAGGAAAATCATGTGTATCATCATTTTTTAAGCCAAGATCTTATTGAGCACTGCATATACACCAGACATTGAAACTAATCATTTTAGGTCTGCATTATTAATATGCATATCATTCACAAACAGAAGGGTTGTAGTTTCTATAGGTAAAGAGAGCTGATACTAAGGAGTAGGGCAGCTAAAAATAAGAGAACTGAATCATTTGTGTTAACATTCTATAGAGTTATTAATAACCACACAATGAATATGTAATGAATTGGTTTGACAAGATTCTCAGTGTCAGAACTAGGGTGTACAATATATGAAAAGTTCTTTGATGTTCAGTCCAAGAATAGCAATCCTAAGGGTTGAGGCCATCGTATGAAATTGGGGGAAGAAAATCAATACTTGCACAAGGATTTTGAAAACCCTTCTCCTCACCAACTGAGACTCGTAGTTTTACTAAACTTTGTTGGAGGGAAAGTTGTGGGAGTATTTTAAATAAGTCTATTTCAATCTAATATTTTAAGGAAAAGTTTGGTGTGTTCTCTACATGGATCAGATCACACAAGCAATATAGAATCTATCTCTTAGGCACTAATTAAGAGAAATTCATACAGTTCCAACATTCTAGGACAAGTGACCAGCGTGTAGAGGGTGTGTAGAGTCATTTCATAATGTCAGTGTTATCTAGAACTTTACTTAAAGAAGAGAAATGGGGATTTGCACCAGATGTACTTTCTTACATTCAAAGGGTTGTTATGTGATGGGGAAATCCAGCATGTGAGATAATTATAATTAGAAACTTTTCTGGATTCAGCTTGATATAAGTAGGATATTTTTAATAATAATCTTCTAGGTTGGAAAATGTTGTCACTGACAAAGGTGGGATTCTAGTCCTGGAAATTTGGAAACACATATCATGCAATGTCCCATCAGAGTATAATCATCTGGTTTTCTACCAAGCACACACAGTGCCTGAACACCAGAACTTCCTACATTTCAAAGAAGTTGAGTCTACTCAAATTACCTTATAAGGGAGCTCATTAGCTTGTGAAAATGCAAGGCAGGAGGAAGTGAGGCATGCTTCCAGAACAGTTGGCACATATGCCACCAAGAATAGAGTTTAACTTCTCTGTTGGCCTTACTAATGTTGGCAGAAAGTTGGCATTGTTCCTGTGCTGCACATTTCTTGGCTCGTATACAGACAAGAGAAATCTTTGTTTCAGTAAATTGCTTAATGCATCAATATCCCTCATGCTTTAAATTGTATAGATGCAGTCTCTTAACTGATTATGGCCCATAAGCTGTAGGAGTTAGAGTATAAGTGCAATGATGAATTTGGATTAGTCTCCAGGGCAAGTATTTTCAGTTTTTAGTATCATCAGAATAACTTGCTGTAGCCTGAAGTTTTCCTGTGTCCCATAGCTGCTTGGTCCCAAATAAACACACAGAGGTTTATATTAATTACAGACTGTGTGGTCTATGGCTCAGGCTTATTGCTAAGTAGTTCTTTTATCTTAAATTAATCTATTTCTATTAATTTGTGTATTTCCATGTGTCTTGTGGCTTTGCCTGTGTTATATTACATCTTGCTCCCCCAGCAGCCCACAGAATCTCCCCTGACTCTTCCTTTCTTCTCCCTGTATCTTTGCTTGGATTCCCCACCTGGCTATAACCTGTCTTGCCATAGGCCAAGCAGCTTCTTTATTAACCAATGGAAGGACCATATGTTTACAGCATACAGAAAGACCATCCCTCATCAACTTGCATCACATAGTTAAAACCATATTAGTGAGATGCACATCAAGTTTTTTGATTTAGAAAATACGGAGTAGTAAATTGTGTATTTTCACATACACACACACACACACACACACACACACACACATTGACAATGTACAGATGATGGTGTAAAACACACACATTGTGAGATGGTTAAATGAAGATTGCTATCTGCATTGTCTCATGTAAGACTGTGGATCTCCCACTCTGAGTGATGCTGACACATGTCCAGGAACCAGACATTGAGAAACACTGCCCAAGCTTCATCACAAAACAGTAGAGATTTTTCTCATTATGGAACCAAGCCATATATACTTCTTTTGTGGGTGGATTTAATTTGTATGTGTTTGTGTTTGTGTGTGTGTGTGTGTGTGTGTGTGTGTGTGTGTGTGTGTGCAGTTCAATGCATATGTGTACACATGCATGTAGAGGCCAGAACATAGCCAGGGTATCATTTTTTTTAAGTGCCATCCACCATGCTTTTTGAGACAGGGTCTGTCACTGGCCTGGATCCAAGCAAGTAGGTAAGCTGGCTATCTCCACATTTCTGCTTATTCTGCCATTCTCACACTGGGATTACAAGTACAAGATACTAAAGTTTACATTTGTTTTTTAACTTTGGCTGTAAAGATCAAACCCAGGTCTGCATATTTGAGAGGCAAGCATTACTGACAAAGATGGATAACAGCCCTCGTGTGCATTTCCAAATGTCTATACAGTTTACCCAGAGCTCTTAAGATGCAGATTTTGATTCAGTTGTCTGGGATGGAGCTTGAAATTCTGGAGTTCTCATAGACTCTCAGGTAATACTGATGCTTTTGGATCATAGTCCTAATTCTTAGCAAGAGGAGTTGATCTACATTAGAAAAGATTTCTTCAGAAAAAGAGCGATGTGTTCAAAGTGCACACATTTTGTGAATCATTGTCTTATGTTATCAAATCTGGGAGCCAAAAGCCAAATGCAACAGAAGGAAGGTTATGTGTCTTTTGAAAAGAACACCTCTTTGCCAGAAGGTGGAACATTGGCTTGGTTGAGTGGTTATTAAAGTTATCTTGTAACTTTGTATCTAGGAGTTGCCTTGAGCTTATTTGTGCAGACACAAGAATTTATCTTCAGAGGCAATTAATAGTTGAATAACCACCAAGTGCATCTATGTGTTTGTTTGCTTTGTTCTGTCAATTGGAAAGGAGTCTATACTCATGAAAATCTGAGACACAGCTCCAGATCCCCCTGAATGTTCATTTAGATTTCCAGCATATATACATCTGTCATCAAGAAGAACAGAAAGAATTCTCACAGAGAAGTAGAATTTGGTTCAGTTGTCTCTGTAGATTTCTCCATCATGATCTCAACCCCTGTTGCTCACATAATCCCTCTGCCCTCTCTTCGACTGGACTCCCAGGGATCAGCTTGGTGCTTGGTTATGGAACTTTAGACCAGTAGCTGTGGATCCTGCATGGGACTGGACTAGGCCCTCTGCATATGGGAGACAGTTGTGTAGCCTGGTCTCTTAGAGGGGCCTCTGGCAGTGAGATCAGGATCTATCCCTGATGCATGATCTGGCTTTTTGGAGCCCATTACCTATGGTAGGATGTCTTGCTCAGCCTAGATGCAGGGAGAGGGGTTTGGTTCTGCCTCCACCAAATGTACCAGGCTTTGCTGACTCCCTATGGAAGACCTTACCCTTTTTGAGGGGAGGGTTGGGGGAGGGGAAGGCTGGAGGGGAGCCGGAGGAGGGATGAATGGGGAAATCTGTGGTTGGTATGTAAAATGAATAAAAATTTTCTTAGATTAAAAAAAAAATTAAACTAGAAAAAAAGAAGTAGAATTTGGATAAGTACATTCTTTTACAGAAAGCTTTCTAACTCCTCCGCAGTATTTAGTTTACCTTTGTCTTCCTGAAGCATAGCTGCTGATGTGATTTTAATGAATAATATAGTCCTCATAGGAGAATATCACAAGATGAAGAATAACTGGGGTGAATTTTAATCTCCAGATGATACAGAGATGGCAATAGGACAAATCAGCCCTGTGATTGTAATTGTGTACAGAAGAATGAAAACTCTGCATGATGGTAGAGGAGAGTTTATGACTTGAAAACTGAAAATTCCAGAAAATGTAACTATAGAATATTTAGGTGTCTTGGTTCTTTGCGTTAGCCCACCCTCATAAAAGCTGATCTCAGGGTTCTGTAGAGATAACTCACAAGTTGAAATGACTGCTACACTTCCAGAGGACCACATTCTATTCCCAATGCTCATATAGAGTGGCTCATAACAGTTTGTAACTGTAGTTCTAGAAGGATCTGATGCCTCCTACTGGAATCATCAGGAACCTGAAGTTTTGTGCACAGGCTCACATGCAGATACACACACACACACACACACACATACACACACACACACACACACGCACACACCAAGATGGATAGACAGAGAAAGAGAGACAGAGAGACAGGGACAGAGAGACAGGGACAGAAAGACAGAGAAACAAAATCAATATTTTTGAAAAGCTGATTTAATATGATGATAAACTATATGTTATTAATGCTAAACAGTTCATTGTGTATACACTGTTTCACAGAACATGGAGCGACAGATCCCGATGGTATTTACAATTATTGATAAGAGCCAGGTTTTAAAATAGAGGTGTCTAAAGGAAAAAGGAGAAGACGTCTTCCTGAACATGCTGTAATTGTTGAAGATGCCCACTCTCCTTGATTCTGAAGCATGGCTAGCGAGATTAATCTGCATTTGTTAGTGTCATATTTTATAAACCTCAGGTAGTACTTTTCCAGTTATCCACTATCTTTCCACACATGTTTTATAGGTTGGATCTGCAGGGTAAGCCTCATAAAAATTACAAATTTTATCACCCCACATTAATGTGACTGGTGGGATGATTGGAATGAGTTAAGGGCATGGCTAATTATCCATCTCATACCATTTGCAAGGTCAATGTGGCAACTGCTGAGAAGGTCAGTGCTGGATGAAGGGCTGACAAGAATTTGGGAGTTTTTGTGAAAAGATCAATGACCTTCATTTGTCATCATGAACAAAACAAGCACCAATAATTCTTGCAGAAGGCGTTAATGCCTATGTAAGTGCCAATATGGCAGAGGCCACTGCAGATGGAAATAAGGATAACTCAATAATAATAACCCAATTAATAGTCCATGTCAGGCATTTTCTGTCGAGCTTTTCTTTTAGCTTTTGGAGCAATTGCATAAGACATCTATCATTTTCATTTGTGTGTGTGTGTGTGTGTGTGTGTGTGTGTGTGTGGTGTGTGTGTACATATCTATTTATCTATCTATCTATATACATATATATACATATATATGTATATATACGTATATACATACATATATATATATATATATATATAGAGAGAGAGAGAGAGAGAGAGAGAGGTCAGAGGACTACCTTCAGTGTTCCTTCTCTTTGCATATTGTTTGAAATAGTATCTCTTGCTGTTCACCATGGCATATGCAGACTGCCTGGCCTACATGCTTCCAGAGATTATCCTGTTTCTGTTTGTTATCTTGCCTTACAACCAGAGATCTCAGAATTATCCTAAAGCACTCAGCTTTACATGGACTCTGTTCAAACTTAGATCTTTATGCTTGTGCAACCGTTTTCATCTCCCCATCTCCATTGTCCAAGATTTTATATCCAAGACTACTGGGCTGGTCAGTTCTTCAGAAAGATATTCAGGCTACCACTTAACATCTTATAAATATTATTTCTTTTTTTTTCTAGAAGACAAAAGCCATGTCTTCTTTTTCCTAGGATTTTTATTTTATTTTTTATATCATTGGTATTGGTGTCTTACCTGCATGAGTGTCTGTTTACCACAGGTCTGCAGTGCTCACAGCGGCCAGAAAAGGGGTCAGACCCTGTAAAAATGGTGTTGTAGATGGCTGTGGGCCACCATGTAGCTGCTGGGGATTGAAGATGGGTCCTTAGCAAGAATAGAAGTGTTCTTAACCTCTGAGCCATGCTTCCAGCTCCCATAGAAATATCATCATCATCATCATAATCATCATCATCATGATTATTTACATTGCTAGAAAATTAATCCATACACATTCACATGCTAAGCATGCCTCTAACTTTGTGTTCTAGACCCTACAGTCTTATAATTTACAATACTCTGACCATGCTCAATGTCATTACCTCTAGTTGTTATGCCAAGACTTCTGCTTAGTGGTTACTGAGTGCTATTGGGCAAGGGGACATTCCAGGTGGACAGGAGAGGAATAGGATTCATGAAAAGTTTAGGTGGCAGAACTCCAAGCTGGGTTATATAATCTTAGTTTACTTCTCAAGAGACAGACATACTAGGGAGCATGATCACTACAGTACAGAAATTCTCTATCATGAAACATTATTTGAGAAAACTTGAAGAAGCGAAGAAGTATGCAATCCAGGCTTTAAACCTTCATGTCTTCATTCATCTGATCTTTTACAACAAGATATCACAGAGTGGGTGACTTCTGAAGACAATTCATTCTGCACAGTTCTGGAAGCTGAAAAGTCAAGTGTCATAGCACAAGCAAATGTGATAACAGGTGAAGACCCCATTTTTTATTTATAGATACCAGGCTTCTCACTGTGCCATCAATTGACAGAAGGAATGAAGGACTTTTCTGGGGACTGTTTTATTATGGTGATAATTGTATTCATGGTTGTTTTTCCTTGTAGCTCTAGTAATGTTTCACGAAGTGTCGCTTTTAAATGCCATGAAACACAAGCTTAGATGTTAATATATGAATTATAGTGGAAGTGAGGGAGAGGCACAAATAACCATCATAGTGTCTACTTCTGGACCATTGTGTAAGACTAGAGAGATAACCACCCCCTTTCCTTTCCATTGTGAAAGTAAGCTTTTTTCCTTCCATTTTGGTATGTGTTACAGATTTAAAATAATACACTGCAATGACAATTCCTTTTGGTATTTTAAATATGATGTGCCCATGATTATTGCTTAAATATGTTGGTATCTTTTCCAGGAAGTTAACAGGCACAATAACTATCTCTGAGCCTTTATCTTTTCCCATGTGAATTTTTCCTAAATGTATTACATAATGCAATAGCTTACCTAAGAAAATGTCTCACAATATCATAACACTAAGAATGTAAAATGTATTTGAGATTACTTATTGAAAATTGAAAATTTTAATTCGTACTTTATGAGAAAAAAAAAAGCAAAAATATCAGGAATATCAGTACATGTAATGGGTTAAGGCAATTAAGAAAGTAAGACTGAAGACTTTCAGTTTATAAGTGCATGTTGACATTGAAGTTGAGTTGCAGTTGAATTCTGATAATCTTAGTAACCAAGGAGGACTCAAACTTAGGTGTTCCCACATCATGACCATGAGTTATCACATGGAATTTAGAATCTGTATAAGAATAGGAGAGAGGAACCAATGAATGAAAACAAATAATAAAGTAGGGGAAAGAAGTAAAGAAACCACAGAACTTTCAAGAAACTTGGAGGAGGAAAGACAGAAAATTCTATCTGCTTCATTCACAGTACATTTTAAACTCAATTCTAAAGTCCTTATTTAAAATTATTCCTCATATTCCTGCCAAGACCCTATTCTGTAATCATCAATCTTGGGTAAAGATTGTATACATGAAGGATTAAACCATGCTGTGTGTTCTTTCCCCCATGGATCCTGTCAGCAAAGTACATAAATTATCAACTCAAATGAAAGAAATGCCACCCATATGATTACATGAGCACCCATGGCATAGACAATAATTTATTAACATTAGAAACAAATGCCAGATCTGAGAAATCATTAAGCCAACAGGAATGTGACAGCCTCATGTTGAGCCTCATTTTTGTGTTAACTTATTGTTTCTATTACTTTTCAAATTATTCGCAATAAATTTCAGACTTAAATGGCTGAATGAGTAGAACAAAGGGACTTGGAATCAAGCAGTTTAGTTATTGAAATTGAAAGCTTCTTGAAGGTTCCAACATTTTGAAATTAGGAAATTGGGGCCCAATAGGGAGCCATTGTTTCTCCAAACAGGTGATGACAGAGGCTGGGCTTCTGTCACTCTGTGTGCTTCTTGTGCAGTGAGAGACTATCCACATGTCAGGTTACATCTCAGTCCTCAAAGCTATTGTGTATTTTGTAACTCAAGCAGTGTCAGAGCTAATTAGAAATCAAAACAAAAAACTATCTGATGAACATACAAAAGAAAACAGATTCCAAGAGAGCATGGAGGGAGAAGAGTGGCCTATCCTCTGCTTCAGAAGTGCTGTGGGAATGAGACTAAGCACTTAGAGTGAGCTAATATTTGCCGTGATTTGTAATTATAGGAGGCTGAGCTGATGCACTCGGGTAGAAGTAGTCTCCATCTTTTTCAGAAAGCAGTTTCAGCTGGCCATGGGGATGGAACAAACAAGACCACAGAGAGATGCGACTGAATAATTAAAAGTTCCGTCTGCTTATAAGGATTAATTGTGAGTCTAGATAAATATTTTATCATTTAGCTGGTGAAAAATAGATGAGATAGACAACCCTTTTTGCAAATGCCCCAGTAAAATCGAAAAAGATCTAACCCTTTAATTGGCATGTCCTTCTGCTTATGGCTGTATCACATTGATGAGACGGGTACTGACTGAACAAGGTATGGTTTTTCAGGTCCCCTGTATCAAGCATCACTATACTCAGAGCCTGCATATACCTGAAACCTTAAATTTTTTAAATTTATCCACTGAGTGAAAAAACATATATTGAGTATTCAAATCAGACTTATTTAGGTAAGTGTCATAGAGAATATAGTATTGAGAGAGCTATAATTCAAGCCCTGCAACCAGCCAGAGACCTAACTACGAGGAAGAACAGAAAGACATGGAAATCCTGAGGACCTTGGGGGAGGGGAGCTCATCATTTAAGAGTCTGGCTGAAGTCTCAGATGAAAACAAGATTTCTAATAGTATTAATG
This sequence comes from Peromyscus eremicus, assembly GCF_949786415.1. NCBI lineage: Eukaryota > Metazoa > Chordata > Mammalia > Rodentia > Cricetidae > Peromyscus > Peromyscus eremicus. Next base: position 12,426,402 of record NC_081416.1, read on the forward strand.
TTTACTGTGAAGACTGTTAGTGAGGAACGGTACTGTAGCTTGAGTTTTCCTGCCTGGTCCACAGTCAGGACAAATCTCTCTCACCTGCCAGCCCCACAGCCGCTCAGACCCGACCAAGTAAACACAGAGACTTATATTGCTTACAAACTGTATGGCCATGGCAGGCTTCTTGCTAACTGTTCTTACAGCTTAAATTAATCCATTTCTATAAATCTATACCTTGACACATGGTTTGTGGCTTACCGGTATCTTCACACGCTGTTTGTCATCATGGTGGCGGCTGGCAGTGTCTCTCTGACTCAGCCTTCCACTTCCCAGCTTTATTCTCCTCCTTGTCCTGCCTACACTTCCTGCCTAGCCAATGGCCAATCAGTGTTTTATTGACTAATCAGCAACACATTTGCCATACAGACCATCCCACAGCACTTCCTCCCCCCCTTTTTTTTTCAAAAAGGAAGGTTTTAACCTTAACAAAGTAAAATTTCATATAATTTGGGAATTTGGGCGTAGCATCTCTTACTACTTTCTGCTGGAGGGGGGCGCTGTATCTTATGGGGATACAAAGAAAATTTTAGAATTATGGAATAGTCCATGAGGATATATTGTCTGAACCAGTTGCCTTCAAATCATTCTGGATGTTGGATCATCTGGGCCATGGTGTCATCAGAGACCTTTCAGGGGGTCTTGGCTGGTCAAACCTGATGTATCTTAATCTGGAACAAATCCATAGCCTCTGGCTTTCTGTGGGAACAAAAGCAGAGTCTCCTTTCCAAAGTAACATATCCTTATATCCAAATTTTGAAGTCAAGGTATCTTTAAAATATACATATTGGTTTAACTCAGCTTCCTTTACAATCAAATATCTCTCTGCAGTTAAGAATCCCAAAGACCATTTCTTAATTGGACTGTTGGGCATTTTGATGTCTAATTTCTTGAGTTCCTTATATATTCTGGATATCAGTCCTCTGTCAGATGTGGGATTGGTGAAGATCTTTTCCCATTCTGTAGGCTGTCGCTTTGCTTTGTTGACCGTATCCTTTGCCCTACAAAAGCTTCTCAGTTTCAAGAGGTCCCATTGATTGATTGTTTCTCTCAGTGTCTGTGCTACTGGTGTTCTATTTAGAAAGTGGTCTCCTATGCCAATGCATTCAAGACTACTTCCTACTTTCTCTTCTAGCAGGTTCAGAGTAGCTGGATTTATGTTGAGGTCCTTGATCCACTTGGACTTAAGTTTTGTGCACGGTGATAGATATGGATCTATTTACAGCCTTCTACATGTTGATATCCAGTTTTGTACTCACTCATAACAGGATACTAGATGTGGAACAAGGATGACTGGACTGCTACTCACATCACCAGGCAGGCTACCTGGAAAACAGGACCCCAAGAAAGACACAGGGATCGCCCAATGACAGAGAAATGGAATGAGATCTACATGAACAGCCTGGACATGAGGGGGGGTAGTAAAGGGCGAGGGTCGAGGGAAAGAGAGCTTGGGTGAGTGGGAGATCCCAGCTGGATCAACAACAGAGAGGGAGAACAAGGAATAGGAGACCATGGTAAATGAAGACCACATGAGAATAGGAAGAAACAAAGTACTAGAGAGGCCCACAGAAATCCACAAAGATACCCCCACAACAGACTGCTGGCAATGGTCGAGAGACAGTCCGAATTGACCTACTTTGGTGATGGGATGGCCAAACACCCTAATTATCGTGCTAGAAACCTCATCCAAATACTGAGGGATCTGGATGCAGAGATCCATGACTAGGCCCCAGATGGATCTCTGGGAGTCCAATTAGCGAGAATGAGGAGGGTTTATATGAGAGAGAATTGTTGAGACCAAGGTCGGATAAAGCACAGAGACAAATAGCCAAACAAACGGAAACACATGAAATATGAACCAATGGCTGAGAGGTCACCAACTGGATCAGGCCCTCTGAGTGGGTGAGACAGTTGATTGGCCTGATCTGTTTGGGAGGCATCCAGGCAGTGGCACCGAGTCCTGTGCTCATTGCATGAGTTGGCTGTTTGAAACCTGGGGCCTATGCAGGGTCCCTTGGCTCGGCCTGGGAGGAGGGGACTGGACCTACCTGGACTGAGTCCACCAGGTTGATCTCAGTCTGTGAGGAAGGCTTTGCCCTGGAGGAGATTGGAATGGGGGGCGGGCTGGGGGGAAGGTGAAAGGGGGCGGGAGGGGGGAGAACAAGGGAATCTGTGCCTGTATGTAGAACTTAATTGCATTGCAAAATAAAAATTAAAAAAAAAAGAAAAAAAAAAAGAATCCCAAAGACAACACAATACAGATTATCTGTGTAATATTCATCTTTACATGGCTTATTTTATATATTAATTTTTCTGTCTCTTTAAAGACTTTATTTTTTAAAACTATGTATTTGTTTATATAACTGTATATATCACCTTTTTTGTCTCTTTCAAGCCTACGTATATTTTACACACATTGTAAACTATTACATCTGAATCTGTCTTATTGTGAATCTATTGCTTTAAACTGCAGCAGCTGTGGCTGCTGGCTCCACCCACCTCAGCTTCCCAACATGGCGGTGGTACGTTTTCCACCAGCTCTGGGAGCTATCCTGGGTCTATGCTTTTATTCAAGCAGCGTGCAGCCCAGAAACCTCTTTTTTTTTGTTGTTTTGTTTTGTACTAGCAAAGGCTAAATCCACCATGCAGCTTAATGTGCCACTTGTAGAGGCCTCATTCCTACCATACTGCAGGTCGGGCGCACACGCTAGGAACCCACCAGTAGCTCAAACCAGCAGCTGCCGCTAATTTGAGAGAGACAATTAGGAACTGTTTTTAGCTCCGTTTTAGAATCTTTTTTCTCAGTTTTTAGGTGGAAACTCTTGCCACCACGTTGGACACCATTTGTAGCTTGAGTTTTCCTGCCTGGCCCACAGTCAGGACAAATCTCTCTCACCTGCCAGCCCCACAGCCGTTCAGACCCGACCAAGTAAACACAGAGACTTATATTGCTTACAAACTGTATGGCCATGGCAGGCTTCTTGCTAACTGTTTTTACAGCTTAAATTAATCCATTTCTATAAATCTATACCTTGCCACATGGCTCGTGCCTTACCGGTATCTTCACACGCTGTTTGTCATCATGGTGGCGGCTGGCAGTGTCTCCCTGACTCAGCCTTCCACTTCCCAGCTTTATTCTCCTCCTTGTCCTGCCTACACTTCCTGCCTAGCCAATGGCCAACCATGTTTTATTGACTAATCAGCAACACATTTGCCATACAGACCATCCCACAGCACGGTAATTTATGTGCATAAAAACTTTCAGAAGGCTGAGGAGATTACTCGGTGGTTAAGAACAAGTACAGTTCTTCCATAGGACCAAAGTTAAGTTGCCCCCCCATGTCTGGTAGCTTACAACTGCTTGTAATCTAGTTCCAGGATATAGAACATCTTCTTCTGGCATCTATAGGCATATGCATACACAAGCACAACATGTACACATGCGTGCTCTCTCACACACACATACACTTAATTAAAAAATAAATATTTTAGTAAAATATTTTCAAAACAGTATGTTAAAATGACAATAAGCCAAGTGTATTAGTTAGGGTTCCTAGAGTAACAGAATGTGTATACATTGTAAAAGTGAATTCAAATGGCTTGCATGACAGAAACTGAAAAATGGCTGTCTGCATGTTGGGGATGCTGAGAATCTGACATCTTCTAAGGCCACAACACTAGAAGCATCAAGAGGGCCACTGTAACACTGAAAACAGGGAGAATTACTTTAGTCCACATTTGAAAGTCAAAAACAGCTGGAATCCCTTGTCAGAGGGAGACAGCAGCAGTGGCAGACACAGAGAACATGTACTCACCAGCAAGAACTAATGGTGAGCGGGCAAAGGTGGGCAGGCAAAATGTACTTATTTTCCCCCAAGGCTCTATATTTGGACTACTTCTGGAAGGTGTTGCCCACTCTGGGTGAGGATCTTCTACCTCAGGTAATCCTTGCAGGAGTTATACCTATAATCCTAACACCTGAGAAGCTAAGTCTGGAGTATCTAGAGTTCTAGGTCAGCCTGAGCTATATAGTAAGACCCTACCTCAGAAAGGAAAAGAAGTGAAGAGAAAAGAAAAGAGGGAGGGAGGGAGGGAGGGAGGGAGGGAGGGAGGGAGGGAGGGAGAGAGGAAGAGTACATTAAGAGACTGAAGGATCACTTTGGAAAATTGTGTATCATAGATGTAGTGAGATGTCACAAATCAATGACAATATCAGGACGGTATCATTTATTTTGGCTTAAATGACAGAAAGTCATTTAATCTTCACCTAGGGTTGAGCTTTGTGAGCTTTCCCTGGTCCACTCTGGGATGTCTGCTGTTGTTGTCTTTGTTTCGCTCATGTTTAGGTCATCATGTTGATGAGACTTTATGGGTAGAACACAATCACCACTTAACTAAACCAGCTAACCCCTAAATACCCTCTAAATATTTGTCCTTATGCTCAGATTTTAGTGTAGTCCTCCCCCTCATCATGGGAACATCTCTTTGTGACAAATGGAAACCATTACATAAGCCAAAAGCTATCAAAATGCAGTGTCGACATTTTTGCATTCTCCTTTATCTTCTTGGACTGCTGTGCCCCCATATCACTATAGATCTCTCTGTCTGAACATTTAGAAATACTGTGTTCTTGGAGTTGTTTTTGATTATGTTCTCCTGTGCCAGTTCTATGCAAGGTTCTAACAGGAAAGCAAGGCTTTGGTTTCTTATTATGATAGTTTGTTGTCTAGAAAAGCCCATCACATATATAGTACATATCTGGTAACTGTTCACGGGATGAAAAAAAGTGGCACATAGTCTCCATCTAATAACTAATATTCATTCCCAACTCATAAGTGGCCTAAAGGCAGACTTCAAGGGCATGTAATATAAACACATAATGATCAATGGGTTTGACTCTATTCATAGAGAAAAATCAGGGTAACCTGTAAGTGACAGGATCCAGATTACCTTGCCCAGCTGCTATTATGTTTTAGGCTGGGAAATGAGATTTGTACTCTGCCACACTATTTGTATTTTTAAGTAATTAAAGCAATGAAGTTGTCTGGACACACATCTCGTTGTATGTCGTCCCCTCAGTTTCCATTCATCTTGTTGATTCTCTGACTCTTGTTAATTTTATGGAAGTAAATCACATGTAATAGTGGGAACTCATGCAGAGCCTCATGGAAGAACAAGACATTTGTTATTTCCAAGAAAGAAATTGTTGAGGAGGAGAAAGAGGATGCAAATCTGCCTTTTCTGCTTTAATTAGGCATGGAGGAACTCAGCATATGCCAAACAGGATGCAGACACTAGAAGGCACCTTACATTATGTAGCCATGTACATGCAGAATGCAAACATAAAGAAGTGTGCTTTCTTTTACTAAGGATCTGTGAAACAGAAAAGATGCAGATATTCTTAGGAAGACATGTTTTCTTTTTTTCCTGTGTGTTGTATGTGTTATGTACATGTTTCTGTGTGTGGATGAGTCCATGTGCACATGTGTGTGTAAACTGGAGGTTGACTTCCAGTATCTTTCTCAGTTGGCCGCTACCCAATTGTGAGACTGGGTCTTTCACCAAACCTTAAACTCACCAATTCATCCAGACTAACTGGTCCTTAAGCTCCAGGAATCTGCCTGTCTCTTCCTTGACACAGTAGGATTACATGGTTGTGCCAGTGCTAGGGACCATGCTGGGGTTTCCATGTTTGTGCTGCAAACACTTAGCAAATGAACCATCTCTCCAGTTTCTGGGATTGTCCCAAACAGTATATTCTGTTTCTTATGACAGAAGTGTTTTAGGAAGAAATGACTCTGGAAGTTTCTACCCACCCTCATGGGCCTCTTCCCTACCATAAATCCACCCCTGGAAAAACAGGCTTAGTTGAGTCTATCCAGGGCTATCCTGCATGGGGCAAAGACTTCCCTCCCTGGCCAGAAATTTTATCAATAAAATTTGCTGTAATTGCAGACACAAACATGATCCAGTGGAGTGGGTGTGCTTATATTTAGTCATTGAAAAATCTGTGTGGCATTTTCTTTCTTTTAACAGCTTTGATCCCATTGTTTCACAATGACAAAGACCTTTCTGTAGATTTTTCACACCATTCCAATCAAAGTGTGGATACAGACTTCGTGCTTAGAATACTGGTAGAGGCTCTACCATGCTGCCTCTCACGTGCTCCCTGACAATGATGGAAACGAAGGGGTAGGATTCTACACATCTTCCTTTGTGCACGTGAGTACAAGTTCTTATTCACCCTAGTCTGGTGTGCTTCAGTGGCATTCTTCTGGTAAATATACTTTAAAACACCATTTCTTATACCAATATGTACTAAAATAGCCAGAATTGAGGTTTAAAAATAAATTTTAAGAAAATCATTTCCACAGAGATTGGTTTATTCTTATTTCTGTAATCTCCTAATTTCCAGTCACCCTGACCATCTGGGCTTCTTCCTGTAATCCATTGGTTTCCCAAGGTCCCTGTTGGTGACAAGCCCTATAAATGGTCTTTAAACCTCTGTTACAGCATATATATATATATGTGTGTGTGTGTGTGTGTGTGTGTGTGTGTGTGTGTGTGTGTGTGTGTGACAGCAGTTATGATCACATGAACCGATTCTAAAGATTACATTAGACTTGTTTCTAGCACAAATAGGGCACAGCTACAGAGTTCACTGGTCTCCCAAATGTACAAATTCTTGGGTTCTGTGATGGACTTCCAGAAGAAGACTAGAGATGAAGTTAGGAGAGCCACATGTAAGTGAATATTTGTAATTTTCTTACCTAAGTTCTGCTACAGTGATTTTAGTTCTGAATATTAGTAACTTTATCTGTTAACTGGAGGATAGTAAAACAAATCAAGCAACATGTATCAGAATAACTAATTGATATTTGAAAATAATTTTGTTTAAAAGATGCAATGCAAAATAATTATACTGTATTTCCCAGCATCAAAGGAGACAATTGAGCAAATGTGCATTTGGGGAACACTAATTGCCATAAAAGAATTGGACATTTCTCAGTAAATGCTTCAATTCCAACTCTATTCAAGTGGGCTTCTTTCATGTATGTTATTAAGGTTTGTATTCCTTAGAGAGAGAATATTGGGCTATTTTTGGTCTCATTTCCATTCTTGTATAAAGAATACCAGGAAACTTTGATTGGCAGTTCCACATGAAATGTGTTTTATAGACCAGGAAACTCTCAACATAAAGAAAAAATTAATTAAACATCAACAATTAAATAAAAGATTAAAGATTCTCATTATGTCAGTCTCATGGTGCCACAGAAATGAAGTATGTATGTATGTATGTATGTATCTATCTATCTATCTATTTGTGTGTACATACATACAACATAAATCATACACTCAGAAAATAGATGTTAATATGTAATAAATGGTGATGATAGAGTGATGGGAGTAGATACAGTATCAGTGCTGCCATTAACAGCATCAGCAGTGACAGTCCAGTGCGTGTATACTCTGGTTTTAGGTAGGCTATACATAATATTAATGACAAACCTTGGCTTCTTCAACAAAGAAGGAAAGATAGAGGAATGTTCCTTGGGTTACCAAATTAAATGAGCATAATGTACATAAAACAGTATATTTTTTGGCTTGTGACAACACACTCAATTTTTTATAGTTGTGTCTATATCTATATGTTTATATCTATATTTATATATCTTTATAAGATATAGAGGATTACAACTTAGAACTTTAAATGAATTGTAAATTCTATTATATGAGTAAATTTCTGGTTAGATCTTCATGTGACCTTTTCTTGACCTATTCTATCTATAAATATGCTTTGTAATTCTCCACTTGCAGATAGAAATGATATTTTATTCCACTTAAAGTATATTAATCAAGCACATCACATTGCTAACATTGTATTCTAGAATAATATATTGTTATGTTTCCCTCATTAATTTTAAGGGTGAGTTTTTGACAATATTATCACTACTACTTTGAGAAACCCATGTTAATTATTCAACATGGCTATCAACCACGTTTGATAAGTTGTCACCAGGACTACTTTTCCCCCTTTCAAGACATGAACTGGCTTTGTAGTCCAAGCCAGCCATCCTGATGCCTCTGTCTACTATCAGAAGCGTATATTACCATGCCTAGCTTGGATTTATGTGAGACCAAAGCATAACTTAAGAAGCCTACATATGCAATAGACCTCAAGTTTGGGTGACTCTGCCTACCCCACAACTCTAAAATGTGCTTCTTGTTAGCAAAGAAAATGAAAATGAGGGAGATTGATGTCACCAAGAAAGGTTTGTCAGAGTCCGGTGACTTTATTTCCCTGCAACACTGCCATCCACTATAGGAATACAGCTAGTAGTTAATACAAAATAAGCCATTGTCTCTTTAAAAAAGTTTATGCTTTAAACTACTTGTCAGTCTTAGTTTATTTCTTTTCCATGTTGCTATGGTAAAAATTTTGACAAAAGCAATGTAAGGGCAACAGGGTTTCTCTAGCTCACAAGTTCCAGGGTACAGTCCATCATGGCAAGGGAATCCCAGTAGCAGAAATTTGAGGGAGCTAGTCTCATTGTACTCAGAGTTGGGAAACAGAGAGGGTGAGAAGCATGCTTGCTAGTGTTCAGCTCATTTTCTCTATTTCAGACAGTCTGCCAGGGAATGGTCCTGCCTACAATGGCAGTGGTTCTTCTAGTATTTCCCACAGGCATGCCGAAGTATGTTGTATGCCAGATGATTCTAGATTTTGTCTCTTACCAGTAAGACTGAGCATCACATTGCCTTTGAAAGAAACTGAATTAACAGGTTTTTTTTTTTTTCCGTGCACAAGGACACACATGTCAACTCATGTTCTAATTATGTAATTCATTTGTGGATGCTTTGGAATACAAATGGAAATAACAAAGAATTATATTTATAAATATTTTCCATTAACTTTCAAGGAGCTTGAGGTTCACTCATGATTCGGCTCAGTAGTTTTTGATATTTTTCCATTAATAATGACCTTCAGTGTAGCCAGATTTAGAAAACACAGTGGTTTATTCTTTGTTGCAAAGCCAGAGGTATTTAAAAGTGGTCCCAGTCCATTAAGAATGATATGGTGCATTAATACAACATCATACCATACAGGCAGTATTTTCAAGACAGGAAACTTCTTTCTGCATACATGGCAGAAAGCTCTCCAAAACTATTAGTTAAGGGAAAAAGTCCAGTTTCAAACAGCATCATGTAATATAATTCCAAATTATGTGGCCATAAGATTTTTAAAATGTTTTTTGTATTTTTTTTTAATTTTTCCAAATTTTCTATCACAAACAAATGGTATATTTACTTCACTGGCTTGCTGATTCAGGTTATGGGTCCTGGTGAAGGATGTGACTGGGCCCAGCAACTCTGGGACTCTGGGAGGGTTCTCTTTCCTGTCTATCAAATACATTCTTCTGTGGATGACCTCACAGGAAATTATTTCAGCCTCCTAGCATACTTCAGAACTAAGACTTTTGTTTGTTTCTTTTTGTTTCTCAAGACAGGGTTTATCTGTGTAGCTTTGGAGCCTGTCCTAGAACTCACTCTGTAGCCCAGGCTGGCCTCGAACTCACAGAGATCCACCTGCTTCTGCCTCCTGAGTGCTGGAATTAAAGGTGTGCGCCACCACTGTTCAGCTCAGAACTAAGATTTTGATCCTTCATACCACTATTTTTTTTTCCAGTTTGGATAGAGGGTTCTTGTGGCTTCAATATTTCATTTACTGTAGTATGTAATAGTTAACCTTTGTTGTCAAATCTACTGGACTTTTAACCACCTAGGAGACACACATCTGAAGATTATGCTTAAGGTAATCTCCAGAGAAGTCTGACAGAGGGTAGAAGATTCAGAATAAATATGTATGTCAGCTTTCCATGGGCCAGGATCCCAAGATGAATAAAAGGGGAAAAGAAGAAAGCAGACTGGACACCAGCATTCGTTTCTCTGCTTCCTGCTGCCGTCGCAATGCGACTCACACTTCTGCAATCACAGCTAGACTCGCTGTCACCACCACATCTTCCTGACCACGATGAACTCGAGGATACTTGAGCAATTGTAGTCAGGAAGCAGAGAGATATAGCATTGATATTGGAAATATATAGCCTTTTGACATTACCCAGACTCTCAGAAGAGAGTTGGACTTGGTACTCTTGCATATTATTGTGACTGTAAGATTGTAAGGTCGTTTAAAACAATTATCTACAAGGAGTAAAACATCTTTGGTGTGCAGGTGAGATGGCTCAGCAGGAGGTAAAGGTGCTGGTCTGCAAAGTCTGAAGCCAGAGTTTATTCCTGGGGCAATAAATATATGGGAAAGAGAGAACTGACTCCCACAAACTTTCCTCTGACTTTCACACAGTGGCACCCATATACTCCTCCAAATAAATTTAAAATATCTTTGGCAGTCTCGGAAAGTTGTATTTGACTATCTTATAGTGAGAGAATTACATGACACAGAATACGTAGGCCAGGGTCCTCTTGCTGTGGATGCTTTCAAAGGGACTGTTCTCAAGTTGACATGAACTAGGAAACCACAAGAAGTCTTCATGTAAAGTGAACTGATTTCACTCCACCACGTCAAGATATAATTTATATGGAAACTTAGACTAGTTATATAGATGGTTATCCGAATATTTCACTTAAGTCATATGTGCTAGCTAGTTTTATGTCAACTTGACACAAACCATTGTCATTTGAGAGATGGGAACCTCAGTTGAGAAAATACCTCCAAAAGATTGGGTTGTAGTTAAGCTTATAAAGCATTTTCTTAATTAGCAATTGATGTAGCTGGATCCAACCCATTATGGGTGGTAGCACACCTGGACTGGTGGTTTAGTTTCTAAAAGAAAGCAGGCCAAGCAAACCATAAGGAGAAAGCCAGTAAGCAGCACCCCTCCACAGCTTCTGCATCAGTTCCGGCCTCCAAGTTCCTTCCTTGTCTGAGTTCCTGTTCTGACTTCCTTTGATGAACAGTTCAGTGGAAGTGTAAGCCAAATAAACACTTTCTTCCCCAATTTGCTTTTGGTGTTAGTGTTGCATTGCAGCAATAGTAACCTTGAGTAGAACACCAGAATAGGAACTTTATTGGTGGCATTTGAAGGAACATGAGAGGAAGATTAAAATAGATAAATCTATGTAGCTTGATATCAGTTATTTTTCAAGACAAAAATTCATTCTTTACAACCTGAATTTAAATACTATCTTCTGCAATGGCAACACAAAGCTCACCTACTCATAAGCATTTCTGCTGCCCTGAGTACATGATTATTCAAATAACCTAGCAGCATTCTCTATTCTAGGCCCCTTCCGCACAGAATATCCTCTCCTTCTCAAGGGTGGCCCCTCAGTGTTTATTCACTCTTCCATGCTGTTATTGGCTCCATATAGACTTCTTGACAATATATTTTATATCTCTAACATCTGACTACACATGGTAATTTAAATGCATACTGGTATTCTCCAGAGAAGACCTCCACTAAAGGCCTGCCATGCTTCAAATCCCTCCTAAACATGACTTCAAAATATGTATGGATCATTAATTAGACATTGGGACACATGATGGATCTTTAGAAAGACTTAGGAAAAGCAAAGCATGTAATCGCTATTCACAATGATAGTGGGAAAATCACAGTAACACATGTAAAACCATTAGAGGGCAAGCATGACATTATGTAATTAAGAGTTTAATTATGTAGGCAAAATTATTCGGGATTTAAATGGAAAGAGATTGATGACTATGAAGAGATGAAGGATCACTTCACGGAAGAGATGTACAGAGATGGAGAAGAAGTAGCAAGATGACTGAAATAATCATCTTAACTAAGGCAGCTTCTCCAATGTTTTTATGTGCTTACCCAGGACTGAGAGGATCTGGAGCACATGTATCAGAGACAAACACTAAGGCATATTTATAGGACAAATAGCCATACACAGTTGTGAGGGTTTTTCATCTCAATTTGAGGGGAAAGTTCATCTGAGTTTATTCATTCTCCTTTTATGATGCACAAAATAGGACATAAACCACAATGGCATTGACTTATTTATAATTACTGAAAATTCTTTGCATCCAAATATTTTCCACTGAGAAAAATCAAAGCTGCTGTATGTTAAGAGGAAAAGAAAGACTCTGCGGGAAGCAAATATTGGACAGTGATATATGTAAGTGGTAATTCTAATATTAATTAAGAAATTATTTTAAAATTTTTATTTCAATTGACCATTTTGTAGTCAAGTACAGTACATATTTTATAGAGTATAAAACTGGCCTCAGGCTAGCTATCTCCAGAACCGTGATGCATTCCATTTCAACATTGCAGTTACATCGTAAGAATAATGAACAAGATACTCCCATTAACAAAAAATACTGAAGCTCTGTTTTATCCAAAACTATCTTCTCCCCCAAAACAGAGTTAACTTTGTGTTGTTTTAGAGCCTATATATCTGAATATTACTAACTGTGTTTGATTAAGCATGAGTTGAATAAGCAAATTGTGAAGGCAGAAAGTAACTTTAGTATTTATTTCTTTAGGAATGTTTGCTTTGTGCATTTTATAAAAAACACCAGTAGAAATATAAGCATATACATAGTGTATATATGTAGAGGGAGACATGCATTTATAGTATACATGCTCACATATTTTACATAACTATATTTTCCACATGTACATGAAACAAAAAACTGATTTCCCTGTACTTATTATAGTTGAATGTATAGAACTTCTTTGAATCTCTTATGCAATGTCACATTTGTGTGAATTAAGAAATATTTGGATAGTCAAGACTAATATAAAAGGATCAATCAGTCAAAAAGAATAAGAGTGGATAAGAAAAATACTGTTTTCTCATCAACCTTTACCATCTTTGACCACAAGGTGGCAATCTCTAGATATGTGAAACGCCAAGATTTTTTTTTTCTTTTTTTTTAAATAATGATGCTTCAAAATAAAATCCTTCCCCAACCAATCTCCATGGTTAGCAGGCCTCCTCAGAATCCATGTGAACTTACAGTCACAGCTCGAAAATTGGAGTGGTCAATTTGTCACATAGATCGCTAACGAGGTGCCACTGTTTGTGGTGTAAAGTTCTCAATACTGGTTTAGTCAATTTAGGTTATATTTTGTTTACAGGTATGTGCATGAGAGCAGATTGTTCACAGAGAGTCCAATTAGTCTCAAAATTCAGATTCTCTGTTCAGGATTATTTCATAGGAATCTCTCACCGTGTCCCAAAGGATGGAGTTTGTACACAGAGAAAAGTTACTTGCAACCGTGACTGCTGTGCCCATGGCTCTCAAATTAAACTGGACTTAAAAAATTATAAATAGGCTACGTCTAACATCATCTGCATATCTCTCAATACTGTGCTCCAATTTTTGGAGAAGAAACTTGTATTTGACGATAATTGCTATTTATCTCACATCCAAGTGTTTGTGTAGTCTCTGTGAGACAGCACACGCTCAGTCTCAAAGTTCAGTACTGACCTGGGGAACTTCCTATTCATGGGCCAAAGGATGATACAAAATTGCTTCTCTGGCAGCTGGATTGTAGGAACATATCACCCTAACAGGTTCCACTGCTGCCTTTATAGCTGTCTCAGGCAAGTGATGGGCCTTTTGGACAAGACATCCCCATTGAACTCTCAAAAGTACAGTCCCATAAGTCTTTATTTGGCTTCTTCCAGAAGGAATTTTATAAACTCTCTTTTCATCTAGAGAATATTATGAGCTAAACAGTATTTTTTGTTTTGTTTTCTTTTATTTTTAGTGAAGAAAGTGTATATGTACACACAGAGACAAACAAACATACACACACTCACACATGAACACCCATGCACACATGCACATACATACACACAGACACACACACAGACACACACAGACACACACACACACACACACACACACACACACACACACAACTCTAACACAACTGGCAAAGTGGATGATAATGTTTGAGTAATGCCTACAAATAGCCTGTTGGAATTCTCTAGACCTCCTTCATCTACAGTGTTCACAATAGGGAAATAACTGATGGTCACTGTGGCAGGCGAGTATAAGGTAGTCAATGATTGCATTCTCTGCTTTTTATTTAAGTACAGATAAAGCTTCAATAAAGTCTTCTACTAATATGGATGACACAGCTTGCTCATGTTTTAAAACGTTCCCTCAGCACATGGAGCCACTGATTAAAATGTCTATACAGAGCCCATGTGTAAAACAAATGTGCTGGACCTAAAAGAAGGGGAGCCTATAGACAACCCAAATACAGGAGAGTATGGAAATGAGTGGTGAATGGCACGGCCTAGAAAAATATTAAATAAAATGAAGCTATTGACTTAAAAATATACTAGGCAGAGAAGCATCCTGTAACATGATCAGACAGCCAGTTGTTCCCCTTGTTGTTACTATAGAAATGATGATTGGGAGGGATTATGGGCTTGCAAAGTTGAGTGGATGCAATAAAAAGGGAAGAATTTCTCACTGGGAAGCATCTTTAATACATATGGTATTGTGGAAAGCATTACAGCCCCTGCATAAATAACTAAATACAAGTACACCTGATAGACATTTGCAGGCAGTCATGTAAGTGGAAAGTAAACAGAGGGACTTGATTTGATTTAAAATGAGGAAAGAATCTGATAAAGCTGAGACTATGATGGAAAGGTCAAATTGGAGAACACAAGTTACAGAGCAGAAAGAAATGAGAATGAAGAGATGGAGATGGGTATAGAGAGGAATAAACACAAAATCACCCAGATACTAAATGCATTACACATCAGGCTCCTGCTGTGCATGAGGAAGACGTGCTACATGATCTCAGGGGATAAGGAACAGCATAAAACACAGCTGTCCTTTAACAAAGATCTTACATTCTTGCTGGGAAGAAAAAGCAGATGCATATTAAAGAGATTTAACACAGATACTAACAAGAAAACACAACACAACAAAAAGCTAGAAAATCTACCAAGATAGATCTTATTGTAACAAAGGATCTGTCCAGACATTAAAAGGAAGCAAATAATTCACCTCAAGTTCTTGGACAAAGATTATCTTTATACAACTATTCAACTTCTTATAAGATGTGAATTAATACAATTTAAGATAAAATGACATGGACATATGGGTGATTTGGCTTTGATAACTGTAGTTTCCCAAAATTAAACTTTAGTCTTTGAGCTCAGAGATTCAAGAGAACAGCAGCTATGTTTAATGGCTCAGCCAATTAAGCTTTCTAAGTCCTTTACTTGTAAATGTTTTTGCTGATTAACAAAGAAGAAAGCCTCACAGGACAAAAAACCAGTCTTCACCCATTAATAAATTTATTTTAAATATCAAAGTATTTTAAATTGATCTTGGGTTTCCCAAGGGAAAAATAATTCATTAGATTAAAAAAAGTCTCTTTCTAGTAGCCATTATATATATAAAATAATTTGTGACCCTTAAAAAACATTTTTAAAAATCTCTTTACATATATCCCTTCAATTTATTTATTAATTTAGGCTGTATAAATTTTGTTCATCAAAGATACAAATTTCTTAAAATTCATTTATTAAAGAATTTCTAACAGCTTGTAGTGATGGTAATGATAATGGTGATTCCTTTACTTGAGTACCAAGGTCATATTTTAATTGATTAATTTGCCATTTTAAATAATCATTCAAGCTATCACATCTTTACAGTTAAGAGTCCATCTATCAAATGAGTATAACATTCCCAAATCTTCATAATTCCAAAATCATTGCTCTTTCTTCTGTGTTATATAATATCTTTAGAGAACTATGTGGAATGTTGTCACATTATTGATACCTCTCTCTGTGTGTGTGTGTGCACATGCACACACATGTGCATGTGCTAGCACACATGTACATGCAATGTGTGTGCACAAGCCTTCCTGAAAATATTCACTTACTAGAAAATCAAAACCCGTTTCAAGATTTTATAAAAGCTTAAAGTTAGAATCATATTTTTTTTACTGCTCCCTAGCTGTCTTCATCTCAACCAATGAAAGTAGTTTTGTTTGGTGCCTTCTAATTTGTTGTTAGCCACACAGGGGCACCTTCATTTTTGTTGTTTTAGTGGCTACAGCAGTTGATCTAGAGCCAGTAGTCAAAAAAACCATATTTGAAAACTTAATTCTACAAAATTCTCAAAGAACTAATAAAGATGAGGAAAAGGTATGTGATGAACTGAATGCTGTTAATCTATATGCATACCTAACTGCTCCACAAATCATACTTGCTCTGTTCCATGTCTTGCTGTATGTCTTGCTCCAGACTCCATAGAGGGTTTCATCAATGACATCCCCCTTTTATCAACATGTTTTCAGGTGCCAGTAACACCAGATCATATTTATACTGATTGTGACAGTAAACACATTTAATTGACTCAGACAAATAACGTTTCTAAAAGTCAGATTGAGTTTCACAGGAATCTTGCTTCCCAGATTGTTGCTGTATTCCACAGATCTGATTTCTCTCCATCAGACTGTCTGGCTTTCCAAACGTATCAGCTTCATTTCAGGGGTGATTTCCCTCATTGCTTCAAGATAATTCCTGGAATCTTCCTCATATTTGTATGTGATATGAGAGAAGTGACATGTTTATTCAAGATTTTTCTTAAAATTAATACTCACCCAGACTTGATCAGCTATATTCCATGTCTATGTCTGTAACAATCATGGTGACATGATAAATTAAAGATGCTGATGGGTAGCAGTCCAGTCATCCTTGTTCCACATCTAGTATCCTGTTATGAGTGAGTACATACCATGTTTGTCTTTCTGAGTCTGGGATACCTCACTCAGGATGATTTTTTCTAGATCCATCCATTTGTCTGCAAACCTCATGATGTCATTGTTTTTCTCTGCTGAGTAGTATTCCATTGTGTATATGTACCACATTTTGTTTATCCATTCTTCAGTTGAAGGGCATCTAGGTTGTTTCCATGTTCTGGCTATTACAAACAACGCTGATATGAACATAGCTGAACAAGTGCTCTTGTGGTGTGGTTGAGCATTCCTTGGGTATATGCCCAAGAGTGGTATAGCTGGATCTTGGGGGAGATGGATTCCCAATTTTCTAAGAAATCGCCATATTGATTTCCAAAGTGGTTGTACAAGCTTGCATTCCCACCAGCAGTGGAGGAGAGTTCCCCTAGCTCCACATCCTCTCCAGCATAAGGTGTCTTCAGTGTTTTTGATCTTAGCCATTCTGACAGGCGTAAGGTGGTATCTCAGAGTTGTTTTGATTTGCATTTCCCTGATGATTAGGGATGTTGAGCAATTCCTTAAATGTCTTTCAGCCATTTGAGTTTCCTCTGTTGAGAATTCTCTGTTTAGTTCTATAGCCCATTTCTTAATTGGACTGTTGGGCATTTTGATGTCTAATTTCTTGAGTTCCTTATATATTCTGGATATCAGTCCTCTGTCAGATGTGGGATTGGTGAAGATCTTTTCCCATTCTGTAGGCTGTCGCTTTGCTTTGTTGACCGTATCCTTTGCCCTACAAAAGCTTCTCAGTTTCAAGAGGTCCCATTGATTGATTGTTTCTCTCAGTGTCTGTGCTACTGGTGTTCTATTTAGAAAGTGGTCTCCTATGCCAATGTGTTCAAGACTACTTCCTACTTTCTCTTCTAGCAGGTTCAGAGTAGCTGGATTTATGTTGAGGTCCTTGATCCACTTGGACTTAAGTTTTGTGCACGGTGATAGATATGGATCTATTTGCAGCCTTCTACATGTTGATATCCAGTTTTGCCAGCACCATTTGTTGAAGATGCTTTCTTTTTTCCATTGTGCACTTTTGGCTTCTTTGTCAAAAATTATTTGTTCATAGGTGTGCGGATTAATATCAGGGTCCAGGCAGGCTACCTGGAAAACAGGACCCCAAGAAAGACACAGGGATCGCCCAACGACAGAGAAATGGAATGAGATCTACATGAACAGCCTGGACAGGAGTGGGGGTAGTGAAGGGCGAGGGTCGAGGGAAAGAGAGCTTGGGTGAGTGGGAGATCCCAGCTGGATCAAAAACAGAGAGGGAGAACAAGGAATAGGAGACCATGGTAAATGAAGACCACATGAGAATAGGAAGAAACAAAGTGCTAGAGAGGCCCACAGAAATCCACAAAGATACCCCCACAACAGACTGCTGGCAATGGTCGAGAGACAATCCGAACTGACCTACTCTGGTGATGGGATGGCCAAACACCCTAATTGTCGTGCTAGAAACCTCATCCAACTACTGATGGATCTGGAGGCAGAGATCCATGACTAGGCCCCAGGTGGATCTCTGGGAGTCCAATTAGCGAGAATGAGGAGGGTTTATATGAGAGAGAATTGTTGAGACCAAGGTCGGATAAAGCACAGAGACAAATAGCCAAACAAACGGAAACACATGAAATATGAACCAATGGCTGAGGGGTCACCAACTGGATCAGGCCCTCTGAGTGGGTGAGACAGTTGATTGGCCTGATCTGTTTGGGAGGCATCCAGGCAGTGGGACCGGGTCCTGTGCTCATTGCATGAGTTGGCTGTTTGAAACCTGGGGCCTATGCAGGGTCCCTTGGCTCAGCATGGGAGGAGGGGACTGGACCTACCTGGACTGAGTCCACCAGGTTGATCTCAGTCTGTGGGGAAGGCTTTGCCCTGGAGGAGATTGGAATGGGGGGCGGGCTGGGGGGAAGGTGAGGGGGGCGGGAGGGGGGAGAACAAGGGAATCTGTGGCTGATATGTAGAACTGAATTGTATTGCAAAATAAAAATTAAAAAAAAAAAAAGATGCTGATGGGATTAGATTCGGTTGTGGATTTTTGCTCTAAACCTGATAATGGCATTACCTTTGTATATAGGTATTCCCTCCAGCAAAAAGTTAAAGCTATTGGGAGTGAGAAACATATAGGCAGTTATAAGATAGTGACTAAAACTAGGCCTTTCGCACACACAACTGTGGTAAAAATACTGAGACTCTCTCTCTCTCTCTCTCTCTCTCTCTCTCTCTCTCTCTCTCTCTTTCTCCCTCCTTCCCTCCCTCTCCCTCCCCACATGGGTGCTGATGCTGTTATCAGCACCTTCTTTTCTATGCTAGGAGTATCTCATGAGTTTCTTCTTCTTAGTGTTTAACCAAACAAGAACCTCTGTGCAAAATAGTCAAAGTCAATTTTGCTTTCCCTTGGTGCTCAGTGTTGATCCTGTCTTTGCATGCTAGCAGATATGTATAGATAGGGAAGCTAAAAAAGTCTCCTACACACAGGCTAGACAGTTCAAGGGCTCTTCTGGGTGAGATTTGACACTAATTGAAATAGCTGTGGTCTCTCTGCCACTGCATATAAGATTAAAGGGGAAGATATATATATATATATATCAGTATAGGCTCAAGCAAATTTTATTTTAACAAAGCACACACACACACACACACACACACACACACACCACACTTGGACCCTTCTATAATCTATAAGGCTTATGGATTGTGTCTGCCACAAAAGAAAACTGGATTTCAGAGAAAAGAGAATAGTCCATCTTAAACACATGAGCAGACTGCTGCTGTCAGGCATTGCACAGTCCTGAAATGGAGCAGTGACAATCTTGACTTACAAGCCATCAGTTATCATATATCTAAGGATAGAATTCCTAAACCCGGGTTTCAGTAGCCACCACCAAATTCCTAAAATCAAGGAAGAAACAGACTTTTAAAGTAGAAAATGAAAAAAAAAAAAAGTAGAAAATGATGTTCGGTGAAAGTTAACAGAAATGATGCAGAACATGTCTTTGTAAATAAGAAGGCAGATTTCAGATGTGGAAAAGCAAAGGCCAGAAGCAAAGCTAGACTTCATGAAATGGAAAAACTTAACAAAATGCATTAACCAACCAATATGCGATTTGACTTCAGGACGACTCCACCAGAAAGAAGTCATACCTGACACTCTTTGGGTGACCAAGAACCAGAGACCAGATAGCCCAGGATACTAGGGTAAAACCAAATACTGTTGGTCTAAAAAGAAAAGAAACAATAAAATGAATCATAATAACATTCTGCTACACTAATAGATGAGTGCCTTGCTCAGTCATTACCAGAGAAGCTTCCTCCTACAGCAAGCAGGAACAAATACAGAGATCCACAGAAAGACACTATGTAGAGAGTGAGAGACCTTGGAATATTCAGCCTTAAATAGGTTGTCTCCCTCAAATCCCTGCCCCTTTGAAGAGGAGGCAGAAAGAGTGTAAGAGCTAGAGAAGATGGAGGACACTAAGAAAACAAGGCCCTCTAAATCAACACGATCAAAGCTCATGTGAACTCAGAGACTGAGATAACATCCAGAGTGCTTTCGTAGATGTACAGCAGGGCCTTTGTGTATATATTATGGCTTCTGGTTTAGCATTTTTTTTAGTTAAGGTTTCCTTTCTTCTTTAATTAAGAAAATGTTTTCATTCATTTTAGTCACCAAATCAAAGATCCCCCTCTTATCTCCTCCCGCACCCAATCTCCCCCCAACCCACCTCCCCTCACTCTCATAAGAAAGCACAGCAAGTAGAGGCAGGTCCAAACCCATCCCCCTGCCTCAAGGCTGCAAGAGGTGTCCCATCATAGGTAGTGGGCTCCAAAAAGCCTGCTCATCCCCTGTGCCATCATAGGTAGTGAGCTGCAAAAAATCCCCTCACACATCAGGGTTGGATTCTGATTCTTCCGCCAGGGGGCCCCCCAAGCAGATCAAGCTACACAATTGTCTTACCATGCAGAGGACCTTGTCCAGTCCTATGCAAGCTCTACAGCCATTGATCCAACTTTCATTAGTTCCCACTAGTTTGGTTTGGTTGTCTCTGCAGGTTTCTCCATCATGATCCTGATGCACTTGCTCATAGAATCTTTCCTCTCTTTCTCCTACTGGACTCCAGGAGCTCTGCCTAGTGTTTGGCTGTGGATCTCTGTATCTGCCTCCATCAGTCATTGGAGAAAAGTTCTGTGACAGCAGTTAGGATATTCACTGATCTGATCACTGGGGCAAGTCAGTTCAGTTCAGGCACCCTCTCCACTATTTCTATTAGTCCAAGCTGGGATCATCCTTGGGGATTCCTGGCAACTTCCCTAGCACCGGGTTTTTCTCTATCCCCATATCTCCCTCCATCATGGTATCTCTTTCATTGCTTTACAACTCCATACCTGTTCCAGTTCGACCATCCCATTCCCTTATGTTCTCATCCCACATCCCCTACCCTCCATTTCCCACCCCTCACTCCCAGTTTACTTATGGAGATCTCATCTATTTCTCCTTCCAGGGCTATCCATGCATCCCTCTTTGGGTCTTGTTAGCTAGCTTCTCTGGAGTTGTGGGTTGTTGTCTGGTTATCCTTAGTCTTCACAGACCTGGTTTAGCATTCTTATGGAATTCCCGAGCATGTAAACCAGTAGGTCTCTGTTTCTTGTGCCTTCTCTTAGACTCCTTTTCTTCCTTTTGCTTGTTTTGTCCAATTCCGATTTATTTTATTTTATCTTATTTCATTATTTTCCCTTAGAAGCCTGTTTATTTCCTAGTAAGAGACAGAAAGGTAGTGGATGCAGATGGAAGGGGAGGTGGAACAAGGAGATGTCACATAGCTGAGATCCATGAGTTTCTCTTGAGGAGCCATATAGACTGTGGCTTAGTCCCTGAAACCCAGCTAGCTCAAGTTGTTTTAATCTTAATGTTGAGAGATATATTCAAGTGTTTCAGTGTGCAATCATATCTAAAACAAAGCTTTAAATATGACTTAAGGTTGGTTTAAAATGTTTTGTTAATAGCTTTGAGGTGAAAAACCTTGAAACAATCTAAAGTTTAGAAAGGCACATAGTCAAATGAGGGACTTGTTGAGGTCTAGGAACAAGAACAAAACAGCCTGGTTCTTATTTTCTGATGTGCCTTTCTTGCTAGGATGGGTTGATGACCAAAGGTGATGATTAATTCCTTTTACCCGTGTCTGCCCTCAGCTTCTGGATATGATTTAATAAAAAACTGTTGATGTAAGTGAAAACAATGATGTAGCATTGTAAGTTAATGCTGAGACATAGGGACTGACAAACAGAGGGTTAATAAAGCAGGGCAATAACTTGGGGCACTGTGAAATGGCTAGAACAAGTTTTTACTCCACAAATATTTGGCACACTTTGAGAATTTGATCCTATCTGATTTTTATAAGAAATTGTGTACAATGGATAGCTGATTAAATAACATATCATGATTACATCAGATTAAGGTAGCAAATTAAGTGCGAATAAGAAAGGTAATTTAAGAAGTAGTTTAAACTGGTGGTTGATAGTATGTACTACTTGATATATTGATTATATATGTATATAATCCCAAAGTCTTACTTCATTATTCAGTTTATACACTGTCACTTGATTACACAGGTACGGCATAGCGGAATGACTCAATGAGTTAGTGCACGTAAAATTTCAGAGAAAGATTTAAAAGGCCACAACATAAAAGATACTGACTTACATGCAATATTGGGATAAAGAAAAATTACTAAAATACTTCATAGCAAGAGAAATCAGATTTTTTTTTTAGAACTCAAAGTAAACCATATGTGAAAAGGGGTTAATTTCAGCACACTGAAAAGAAAAATGTTCTACCAATGAGAAGGGTTCAGACAGGAAGGATTCATCAGATACAGCATGACTGTGGGCGCCTTGACCCCATCCATTCGAAGAGATTCTTAAGCATGTAATTCAGAGTTGAACCATACAACTCAGGGAGAAACCAAAAATTTTGGAGGGAATCATTTTCTCTTTCACCTACTATAAGTATATCCTTGGAAATTTGGAAATGAAGAAGGAATTTTTGGAACATTTGAGAAGCAAATATGAGATGTGAAAGCAAGGGGCTCTGTAGTTCCCAGTACTGCTGAATTGTGAGATTGTTTGCTTTGATGTGTTTAGAAATAAATCTCTGCCCAAATGGTGTGTGTGTGTGTGTGTGTGTGTGTGTGTGTGTGTGTGTGTGTGTCTTGTGGATGCCTCTGAGTGTCTATGTGGTGTTTTTATGTATGTCTATGGTGTGTGTGTATATGTGTGTGTGTATCATGTGTGTTGTGTTTGCATATTTATGAAGGTGAAACAGAAACAAAATAATAAATATGCTAGGAAGAGAAAGTTGAAGCAAAAGTTGATATTACAGATGTGTTGGAAGGCTGAATGAGATTGAACTTATTAAAGGGATAGTCTAAAACATTGGTTACTCTTCTCTTCGTAGAAATTCCATGTGGAATTCTCCTAGACAGGTGGTGGGAAGTAGAAATTCTAAAATCCTCTAATTTGATGATAATAACGTGGACTTCTGAAAGCCATTTGTCCCAAGGCGACAGTCCTTCTCCTTATTTGCTTAAGGGCCCATATTATTTATGAGCTTCTACAAACAAGTGCCTAGAGTCACTCTTCCCTTAATTGTGGTTGTGTTGGGAAAAACCTTGGCAAATTCTATCTAAAGTATGGCAGATAAAACAAATTCTTCCCACATCCAACCCCAAATTACTAAAATGACTGTATTTCCCAAAGCACCATAAGCACTAATAGAAGTCATTGTATTCTAGTGAGGTTATTGACACTTAATAAAGGAGGTTCCCATACAGGAGCTTCCCATACTGGTCTCTGTTACTTGCCAGCTGCAAGATAACAGAGAATTGACTATGGAATTCTGGTTGTATTAGATGTCAAGGCATACAGGCAGAACAAGTTCAGAAATGTGGTGCATTTGGGGCTCTCAACTAGAAAACATGAACTTCTGAAATATATGCTTGAGACAAATCTTATACATAAACGACTCGAGCTAAAAGAAGGTAAAAATGTATGCTGAGGGAAGCTGCCCCTAGGGCTGAGCTTGTAGTCAAGTGGCAGAGTCTGGGTTCTTATTGGGCCTACTAACTCTGGGGTTGTCAGGAATCCTTCAGATGTTTCCTCGAGTGATTAAAGTGTTTTAGCATCTTGCTTTTGCTTAGCCACCAGACCCATAGTTCTAGAAGTCTCAGCTATCATACAGGCAGTGACAAAGGAAAAACTACCACTCTGTAACTCAGCTGTCCTCTCTTTCAATCCTGTTATTAGTATACACTCTACATCCACCTATTACACCACCCCAATATATTTTAATAATTATTATTTCAAATATTGTATGCTCATTAAATAATCTGAAGAAAGGAAATCAAATATGAATTTATAGTTTGCCATATAGCCATTCTAACTTTCTAGTTCTTCTTATTTTCCTCTGTTTCTCTGGATTCAATACCAACCATGTCATTTTCATACTTCAGCACAATTTCCCTATCGCCTCCCAGTTTTGTGCTTCTGTTGTGAAATATATTAATATCAAGTTTCTGAGTTTCATACACCCCAGGTAAATAATGCAATTTTATACATATTGCATTATATAATTACTTTTTAATCAAGAGGAAAAATAGAATAAATGTGCATTAATATTATCTTATAATTGCCAAATTACCTTTACTAGTACTCATAATTTTTCATATAAATTGAGTTTAAAGTCTGGATCCCTTATTTTCAACCCAAAGAAATTACTTTAGTATTTTTTACAAGATGGGTCTGGTAGCAATAAATTTTCATCATTTGTCATATGAGACTACATTCATTTCACCTTCAGCTGGCAAAGATAGTCTACTATGTACAAAATTCCTGGTTTGCATAATCTTTTTTTTTTCAAATTTGCTGACTCTATCATATATCAATTTAAATAAAGTCACCAGTTTATGATTTTCTGACTTGCAATCCTCGGATATCAATACACATTACACAGAAATAATATTTTGAGCTTGGAATTTTGGTATTTTTCTGCACATCTGTTATATAATATGATTGCCTTTGGTACAGAGCAGTGGCAGTGAACCCCAGCTCTTTGTCACATGGCCATGATAGTAAACAGCCAAAATATGCATGGACTTGTTGCTAAGTTACAGTGTCTGCCAGGTGAGCTGAATTAAATGCATTTTAAACTTAGAGTATTTTCCATTTATTCTGAGTTCATCAGAACTCCATTTAATCATAAATCAGGGAATATCTACAGATTATTGAGTCTCCCTGATTAATTTTATAAATCAGTGCTTGAACTTTTCACTACTAAATTTCCATGTGGGACTAATTGAATTTAATCTCTATCTCTTCACAATTTTTTTCTGTTTGATGAAATATTGTCACCATAGCCTCTTTTTATACATTTAAATTTGGATTCCTTTAACTAGTTGAATGTCTCTATAATGAATGTTTTGAACTTTTATTCACTCCTAAATCTGACATGTGATGTCTCTCATGGGCAGATTTTCTTTTTCTTTATTATTCTTGTATGTGACACATTCCTGATTTTTCTTTTGCATTCCTCCTGAGTTTTTATCAAACTGGGTATTGTAGGTAAAGTATTGTACAAACTCATCCTTTCTACCCTTTGGAACTTGTAATTTGCATGTTCATTTGATGGCTTATCTGGACGAATTTGGGAAACCTATGCCCCAGAGCACAACTGCTGATGGTATTTCTCAGAATGTGCAGCTCACACACTGAGGATTGTCGACTTCTGTGGTTATACCTAGCTGTTAGTATTCACTAATTGCAGCATTATTATTTTATTTTCTTAAATAGAACCCGAGGAAGAAATGGTTCAGTGGTGAGATCCTATTTAAAGTAAGGGTCATGGTCTCATGAACCTCGGAAGATGTTTTGATCCTAGGAACTTGCTTCTTGGTGGTGTCCCTGGTTCTTTATTATGGAACTTCTATGTCATATATGGGTTTCTGGTTTTGTATTGGAATTCAAATATTCAATTCTCCTCTTAAATGTGTATTTGTAATCTCCATTGTATCCTACAATATCTGTACACATGAAATTTCCCAGTTTATTTGACATTAAGTATGCAGTAGCAGAGATCTAAACTCTTTGTTCATAAGGATTGTGTTTTCCCTGGATGGAACCTCTGTGCTACATACAGTATCTGGGATACATGAAGACAGCAGCTGACTTTTCTTTGACTGTCATCATTGCTAACTCACTAAGGCAATAGGGAAGGAGGTGGTTCTTTGTCTTCCCAAGTTATCCATTTTGCGCTGAACATCCAGTGAACAAGGACACAATGTATACATGTTTGGGTTCAGGATTTCTTGACCCATTTTACTTAGAATACTTTTTCTATATAGGTGAAAACTAAAAGAAGAAAGGACGATCAATTTTCCTCTCTGTGGCTTCTCAGAAGAGTTTCTGTGATTCCAAGCCCAAAGGGTATGGGAGATATTGGCACTTCTCTTGCAGTAAATCTGTAGCCTTAGACTGAGACAGTGGGTATAGAGGAAGATTCATCTGTTCGGTTTGAAGTACAGCTATAATAATCCTCTCATGACACTGAGCTGGAAAAGGACAAAGATAATGTGTTATCACTTAGATACCAAACAGCTTTGACTTTTTTTTTACCTAGATATAACTGTTTTCCTTAAAGAGAACTACACATTTTATGTAGCCTATGGGAGAACTTCTAAAGACTTAAAGGATGATTAACTTATGGAATGTTTTCATTAGTGAAATGACTTTTGATTTTTATTGGAGAGAGACCACCATACTCCATCATCACAATGCCGTTTCAACAGTCAAGCTTACTGGTTGTCTTTTATATAACTGCTGTCTTTTGTTTTGTTTTCAATTTAATGTTCTTAGTACGGTTGACAGTGTTATTTGTTCTAAATAATTCCTATTTACTTCATCTTGAATTTTTGAAGTATGTCATTCAACTCTTACGTCTACATATCTCTCTTATATTTTCCTATTAACAAGTACCCCTCTTTTCAAATTTAGCAGATGTGGTGGTTGGAATATGAAATGTCTCCCATTGGCTCATGGATTTGACTACTAAGTCTCCAGTTATTGGTATGCTTGTGGGGAGGTTATGGAATCTTCAGGAAGTGGATCCTTTCTGAAGTAAGTATGTCATCGGGGTGGTCTTTGAGAGTTTATGGTTTCATTCTACTTCTGTCCACTCTCACTTTTCCTGTTAAAAATGTGTCATTTAAGCTTCCTGCTCTTGCTGCCATGCCTTGCAGCCCACTAGGAACTCTGTCTCTCTATCTCTGGAACTATAAATTAACATACATGGTTTCTTATAAATGTTGCTTTTGGCATAGTGCTTTATTATAGCATATAAGAGTAATTGATACTTGAGTTGGTTCCAGAAATGGGGATTTTCTGTGAACAACCTGACCAGGTTGTTTTGTTTGATGAACATGGAAGACTTTGAAACTTAGGACAAAATATAAGCAGAATTTAAGAGTACATCATAGTAACAGCCTGTAAAGGTAGTACGAAGAGTAATGCAGACAATGAAAGTCTAGTTCATGATCTTTCAGAGTGAAACAAGGTCCCTATTAACAACTAGACTTAAAGTCATTCATGGTAGTATTATAGCAATGAGTCTGGCTGTTTT
Organism: Peromyscus eremicus; assembly: GCF_949786415.1. Taxonomy (NCBI): domain Eukaryota; kingdom Metazoa; phylum Chordata; class Mammalia; order Rodentia; family Cricetidae; genus Peromyscus; species Peromyscus eremicus. The sequence continues at coordinate 12,453,882 of NC_081416.1, forward strand.
CTACCCATGTCCTGAGAATTTATGCAAAGCTAAATTGAAAAACAATGGACCACTTTTTTAAGCAGAGGGAATTTCAAGACACTATAATGTTGAGTTTGTGGTTGGCAATTATTGATAACTCTTATGTAGATCTACAATGAAGAAAGAGCAAACTGAACAGAAAGAAATTCAAATTCTATAGTTTGGAAGGGAAAAGAACACCAAGAATTTTAATATCAATGCCAAAGCATACTCTGAAACTGGAGATGTAATTTTCATTTAGGAGAGACCTTCTGCTCTTCATTGGAACAATGGGAAGGGTTCCCTTGGGGAAAGATCTCATCTTGATGAGCTTTCAACTTGTAAGAGGAAAGGGAGTAAAGAGTTTTCTGTTCTTAAAAATCAAATGCATGAGCAGGCTTTTTGGAGCCTACCTATGATGGGATACCTCACACAGCCTTGAGGCAGGAGGGGGAGGGGGCACTGGGACCTGCCTCTACTAAATGTACCTCCCCATGGGAAGCCTCACCTTATTGTAGGAGAGAATGGGGGGTAGGTTGGAAGGGGGAAGGTGGAGGGGTGGGAGGAGGGAAGAGGAAGATCTTTGATTGGTATATAAAATAAATACAAAAGCTTTTTTAATTAAAAAAAGAAAAAAATTAAATGCATACACCAACTCTGCCCACCTCAATCCACCCAGGAGATCTCTTTTATTTCTCCTTCCCAGGGAAATACATGCATCTCTGTCCTGCTTTGAGTCCTCCTTGTTATCTAGCCTCTCTAAGGCTGTGGATTGTAGCACGGCTATCGTTTACTTTACAACTAATAACCGCTTGAGTGAGTACATACTTTCTGGGCCTGGATGACCTCATTCAGAATGATTTTTTTTTCCTAGTTCCATCCATTTGCCTTCAAATTTCCTGATGTCATTGTTTTTAACATCTGAGTAACACTCCATTGTGTAAATGTACCACATTTTCTTTAAGCATTCCTCTGTTGAGGGGCACTAGGTTACTTCCAGGTTCTGGCTATTATGAATAATGCGGCTATGAACATACTTGAGCAAGTGTCCTTGTGGAATGATTGAGCATCCTTTGGGTATATGCCCAAGAGTGGTATAGCTGGGTCTTGAGGTAGATTGATTCCCAATTTTCTGAGAAAACTCCATATTGATTTCCAAATTGGCTCTGCAAGTTTGCACTCTCATATGCAGTGGAGAATATGTTCCTGTTGCTCCACATCCTCTCCAGCATAAGCTCTCATTAGTGTGTTTGATCTTAGCCATTCTGACTGGTATAAGATAGAATCTCAGAGCCATTTTGATTTGCATTTCCCTGATGGCTATGGATGTTGAACAATTCTTTAAGTGTCTCTTGGCTGTTTGAGATTGGGTCAGGTAGAAACCTGGTACAAAGGAAACTCCCATGAATCTACAAGGATGATCCCAGCTGAGACTCCTAACAATAGCAGAGAGGGTGTTTGACCTGGCCATTTCTTGTAATCAAATTGGTATCTGTCCCAATTGTCATCACAGAGACTTCATCCAGTGACTGATGGAAACAGATGCAGAGACCCATAGCTAAGCACTGGTCCGAGCTTGGAGGATCCTGTTGAAGAGAGGGAAGGAAGGATTCTATGAGCCAGGGGTATCAATGTCATCACAAGGGAACCCACAAAACAACTAACCTGAGCTCATAGACACTCACAGACATCTGGAAAGGACAGTGGCATACAGGAATGGAACCCACCCAAGAGAGAGATGTAAGTCAGAGAAACTGGAGTGATAGAACCATATATGTCCTTTGAAATTAAAGACACTGTTGAGAAGATAAAGGGTTTTATGTTTTTCCTGTTTGTCTTGCTTTGATCCAGTCTCTCATCACTATTCTCAAAGATTCACATATTTGATCCCTTGGTTCATAATTATTGACACTATTTGTGGGAGGTGATGGAAACTTTAGGAGATGGAGCTTTGCTGGAGGCAATTCTGTTTCGAGTTCACTCTCTGCTTTGAATTGCTATTTGAAGAATGATCTTTCAGCTTTTGCTCCAGCATTCTAGTGTCATGCTTTCTCTACCATCACGGACTTTCCATCTTGAACTCTAAGTCAAAATAAAATGCCCCATATGCCACTTTTGGTCATGAGAAAGTAACTAACGCAGCATTTATGATTATCATCTGGAGTGTTGCTTTAAAAATTAATTATTGACCCTCCTCAGAATCTGTGATTTTATAAGCCTCATCTTTAGAAAGTTTTTTGGTGCTGTTGATAGTATCATTTGAATACTGCATTTTGAAATTTATTATTTGATTTCATATCTCTGTCCTCAATTTTAGGCAAGTTTCTTAAATTTGCCCAACAGCTGACAAATCTTTCTTTTTCAACTATGTCTGGGTTACTGTTTATCATCTTTTGTGTTTTAAATTTCAGTGTCTGCTATTCATTTCTAGAAATTCTCTTTCTGTTAAAGCTACCAGTTATCTTTTAATTGTGTTTCATTTTCTTTATCTTTGTGTCCTTGTTTACATTATTTTAGTATACTCATTTTTCAGATACTCTTTCAGGAAGTTCAAGTATATCAAGCTCTTTAACTCTATTTCTTTTCATTTGGCGTATCAGCTTTCCATTGGTGGTATTATTTCCATATGTGTTTAGTTATTTTTTATATAAAATTATCCTTGGTAAAAAGTATTTGCTCATACGAGTTTTGTATATATTGAATTAGAGTTATTTCTTTATAATTAATGGAATGTGGAGTATTACATTTGCAAACAGCTTCAAATGCCTAATAAACCTCAGCTTATTGCAATAAGATCTCACCAGATAATTCATACATATAATGTAATGTGGTATAAGCTTAGATAAATCATTACTCCATAAAGGGGGCTAGTTATAATAATTTTATGCTCCACTTTCTGGATAAGTCGCAAATGGAAAGTTTTCTAGACCTCATTTTATTGAATAGAGAATATGTGTGTATGTGGATGTCATATATGTTTGTGTGGGTAAATGTGTATGCATGTGTGTATATGAATGTGTATCTTTGTATGTATATACATGTGTATGTGTGTGCATGGCTATATGTGTGTATGTGTATTAGTATATACTTTTCTATTTACCTACTATGGTAAATATGGTCATGGTTTTAAAGCCGGAGCACCCTATGTAGAGTTGACAACTAAATCATGTTAAACTATGTTGCTACAGTGACAGCTCATTGGATTCCTGATTACTGTCAGAATTCTTGTGATTTGCTGTCTTGAAATTTTCTTGCTATTTGTCTTTTAAATATGGAATTAATTAATATTACAGTAACCTTTATTAATTTTTGTTTATGAAATATTAGGAAGTATATAATATCGAAGTAAACTAACTCTTGAAAGTCTATTTATATAATGGGAAAATGAAATCACAAAATAAAAACATAGCATTAATCTATATAATATAAATTTATGATTATGTATTATATATTATGTTTTCATGTATAATATATAATATATACATACACTATATTTACATGCATAAAATATAGATGCACATATGTAGTTTGTATATAAGTAGATAGTACGGTTACTATTTTCAGTGATGGATGCCCTGTATTTGAACTTTATGTCTTCTAGTTATATTAACTTCTCTTCCTTTTTCACTTGTATTGTTGTTGGACAAATAACCAATTCCAAACTTTTCCTGTTTCCTGAAGGCCAAACAATATTTGAATTTCCTATTAATTTTAAAGCACAATAGAATTGGCATACAATTGTCCAACAAGTTAGGGTTCTGGTGCCAATATGATGAACAGTTTCCCATTTCTACAGAAACAATTGATATACTGGCAATCCTTGCTGTTTTATTTACCAATATATTTTGGCATAAGGTGGGTGTTCAACAAATGATTGATGCATAATTACATGATCTTGTTTATCTACCCTAAACCAAGGACTTGGCTATGGTTTCTGGAATCAGGATCTAACATTCCATATATCTGCCTGTAGGAAAATTCTTAGCCCTTGAATCTTTCCTTCTAGCTGAAACTCAAATGTTAACCTCTGCTTCCTCTAAGAGTGAGAGGGAATGGCAAGGATGGGAATATTCTGTAGGACTGTGGTTAATTGTGAAATTTACCACCACTAAAACCTTTTATTCACTGAGATTTATATGCTTTATAATTCAGCAAATGCCTTGCACATTAAAATTAATAAATATCCCATTGTTTAAGTGTCAAGTAGTTGGATAATTGTTTTAACAAAGCCATAAAAAGGTGAATTTTATGCACAGAGATTGATTAATTTGCTAATTACCGAGCTCATGACCAGGGCTGAAGACAGGGTAAGAGCTAGTATTGTAAAATATCCGCTCAAAGCCATGGGCATCCCCACATTTCCTGTCTTTGCCTCATAGGGAGATGAACAAAGACCTGCCCCAAGGAAAATCAGCTTTATTCCAGTGTTCTCTGCAAATTTGGTTATAGGCCATATGAAGACTTTGATCAAGGAAAATTCTCTTTAGCATTTTAGAAGTTTTTAATGAGTATGCTTAGAATGTAATCATTTCTACCACTTTAATAAGATATTCAATGGAAAGTGAGGCAGGGTTAGATCAGACATTGTCAGTTATCTGCTAACTTCAAATCAAAGCTTTCAGATCTCCAGTATTCTTTAATTGAAAGGGTTTTCCTTCCCAGTATGTCCATCAAGCATATCAGCACCTCAGTGATAACATCCCCTTTATCCCTAGTGAAATTTAAACAGTGTTTCTCAGAGTAATATAGCCCATAGAAGACACTCACTGCATTGCAGGGCTCTGACTTACTGTAATAATGAGATCAAGTCAGTGTCTGCATCTAGACTAAATGTTTCTGGTGAGCAAGGTCCAAAAATATTTTCAGATGCTCAATAATTGCTATGGCACTGGTGCAAAGCATTCTCAATATATATTTGTTAAAGGAATGTTGGATAACTAGGGTAGGCCAGTTTAGACACCCTCAAGATTATTGAAAATAGTCTAATCTGGAGTCATACTGTGGATTCCTGGGAATTTCTCAAGCACCAGACTTTGCTGTCCCCTCATGGAAGAACTTATCCTTTTGGAATAGGGGATGAGGGGTGGGTTGGGGAGGGGTTACACAGGAGTGCCGGGAGAAGGAAAACAAATGAAAGGGGGATCTGTGGTTGGTATGTAAAATGAATAATAATAAAAAGAATGTTTGATACCTCTCTTCAGCCTGGTGGTCATTCACAATAGCTCTGAGGAGCCACCCAGTGATAGGACTAAACTTTTCCCACATGAGATTGTCCAATCCCATGCTATGGAATGCCTTTGACATATCTCTGTGTGTAAGGTGGATGAACTGAAATTAATAAAGCTAGAATGAAAATATAGTGTAGTTAATAAAAAGTGAAAATTTACATACCCAAAGGAAACTAAATCCCCATGAAAACACTCATATTCATTTTGTTATTTAAAATAGTAAAGTGTTCTGTTACAGACTAAACACTGGAACACTCAATGTGTAATTTTCTAATAATTTTGGCTTTTTTTCTTCAAATTTTCCTCCAAGGGATGACAGAGAGGAAAGCAAATATGTTATATTAAAATTTGTCTCTTTTAATCAGTTACTGATACTGAATCATCCTCTTACCAAAACAGGGCCTCAGGTTAGTGAATATTTTCTCTCCTACTTCCTGGTTGCCATGACTAAAAGTTGTAGGGAGGTGAGAAAGGCTAGGTCATGAGAGGCACGGAAACAACCTACGGTTCTTGAAAGTCTGCTCTGGGGTAAGGTGGAGTTGGTTGTTTTTTACTCTTTACTCTTCTGGGGGCCCGTCACACAACTCCCAAATAAATCACACATGGAGGCTTATTCTTAATTATAAATGCTCCAGCCTTAGCTTGGCTTGTTTCTAGCCAGCTTTCCTTAACTTAAATTATTCCACCTACCTTTTGCCTCTGAACTTTTTTCTTTTCTTACTTCTATATATCTTACTTTCACTCTTACTCCATGGCTGGCTGTGTAGCTAGGTGGCTGGCCCCTGGAGTCCTCCTCTCCTTGTTCTCTTGCTCTTTCTTCTTTTTTCTCCTAGATTTCTTCTCCTATTTATTCTCTTTGCTTGCCAGCCCTGCCTGTCCTTTCTCCTGCCTTGCTAAATAAATAATTTATTTAGACCATCAGGTGTTTTAGCCAGGCAAAGTAACACAGCTTCACAGAGTTAATCAAATGCAACGTTAAAGAATGCAACATATCTTTGCATCATTAAACAAATGTTCCAGAGCATAAACAAATGTAATACATCTAAAATAATATTCTACAACAGTCAGGCACACTTCCCTCAGTTTCATTGACTTTCAAATACCAAAGAGAATCTTAGTCTGAAATGTCTGTTTCAGTGTAACATTCTATCTTTTTTGAATTGTGACACAATTCTGCCCCCTTTCTCACTACTGCCATTCAAAAGATTACAGTAATTTTGTAACTGTGAACATTCACTGGGCCTAGGATGCTGAGAGATCAGAAGCAGGCATACGCATCCTATATCTTGTGTCTTTGGGATCCTCTGCTTTTTTTTTCCTTTTAAAAAAATATTTCAGGAATTTTACATGACAGGACAACAAAGCTATGTGCATTTACTCCTTTTTTATTTTAATTTTAATTATTTCTTTATATTGAAAATAGATTCTTTTCTCATACAATATATCTTGAATATGGTTTCCCCTACCTCTGCTCTTCTCAGTTCCTACTCATATCCCCTCCCATTTGTATCTACTTCTTTTCTGTCTCTCATTAGAAAAGACCAGGCTTCTATAAGACAACAACAAAATATGACAAAAACCATAATAAGATGAATCAAAATCAACCATTGTACATCAGAACCCAAAAAGAGGGAAAGTCCCAAGGGCAGGCACAAGAGTCAGAGACCCACTTGTTCTCACAGTCAAGACTTCCATAGAAATACTAAGCTAGTAGCTATAATAAATATGCAGAGGACTTGCTATACAGTCATGTAAGATTTGTGCTTGCTTCAGTTTCTGTGAGCTCATAGGTGCCTCACCTGGTTGATTCAGAAGACCTTGTTCTCCTGGTGTCCTCTACCTCCTCTGGGACTTATAGTATTTCCACCTCTTGAATGCTAGGATTAAAGGCATGTGCAACTATACACAATCTGTTTCTGTACTTTATTGGTATGAGCAGAAATAGTGAGTCCGAGGGGAACCTTTATTTCCATCATTCTTGGTGCAATACCTCTTCCTGAGAAGACCTTTATATATGCTACATCTTTGCTCATTGCTTGGTAGCTCTTGGCATTGTGTGTGTGTGTTTGGGGGGTGTGTTTCGAGACAGGGTTTCTCTGTGTAGCTTTGGCTGGCATGGAACTCACTCTATAGACCAGACTGGCCTCAAATCCACAGAGATACATCTGTTTCTGCCCCATGAGTGCTGCAATTAAAGGGATGCACCATTTCTCTGTCTCAGTTGCTGGCCAGCAGGGAAAACTCCTGCGGGCAGGCTCACCCACTAAAACCCACCACTGGACCCTGCAATCTACAAGACCCATGCCCTACCCTAATACCCATCTGTCTGTACCCCCAGTAACTTTCTGAGACAGGGAATCTGCCAGCTCTCATTGGACCAATAGGTGAGTGACTCTTCTCTGTCCCAGAGAGTCATGCCTCAAGGACCTAGGCCCTGGGATACAGCCAGTCCCCAGGAACCCTCACCCATCTCTGCCCCAGGTGCCAGCTAGTAAGGAAAACTCCTGTGGGCAGGCTCCCCAACAAAAACCCCATTGTGTAGCTTGAGAATTTCTCTCCAGCTCCCGCCACCAAGTCCTGCCAGTCCCAGAGCCCACTTATAAAATAAACACAGACTCTTACATTATTTAAACTGCTTGGCCATTAGCTCAGGCCTATCATTGTCTAGCTCTTACTCTTATATTCAGCTCTTATATTCTTTACTTTGCCACGTGGCTCATGGCTTACCAGTACTTTACATCTTTCTTGTCCTGGCGGCAGCTCCAGGCAGTCTCTCCCTTCCCTTCCTGTTCCCTCAATTCTCTTCTCTATTAGTCCCGCCTATACTTCCTGTCTGGCTATTGGCCAATCAGAGTTTATTTACATATAGCCATATCCACAGCACCATTGGACCCTGCAATCTATAAGACCTGTGTCCTACCCTAATATTCATCCACCTGTGACCCCAGTACCTTCCTGAGACAGGGTATAAGCCAGATCACATTGGACCAAGAGTTACGGGCCAGCAGGGAAGACTCCTGGGGGCAAGCTCCCCCATCGGGCCCACCAATCCATAAGACCCACACCTTGCCCTAATGTCCATCTCCCTGTGACACCAGTGGCTTCCTGAGATACAGAATCTGCCAGCTCTGACTGGACCAAGAGCCCCGAAAAGACCAAGAGTGGCACCCTGAGCCACAGAACCAGCCAGCTTGGATTGGACCAAGAGCAGCTGCCTAAGATACAGAATTTGCCAGCTCCAATTACACCAGGAGCTAAGTTTGGACTCAGAGTGGCACCCTGAAACACAGATACAGCAAGCACAGACTGAACCAATAATAGCTCACTCAGACACAGGCACATCTTGCAACTATTGGAGGAAGAAATGGATAGACAAAATACATACAAAAACATAACGAGCAATATGACACCACCCAAACTTAGACCTTCTACAACAGCAAGATCTCAACATCACAATGTAGAAGAAGCAGAAGAAAGAGGCCTTAAAAATAACTTTATGAAAATGCTAGAGGCCATTAAAGAGGAAATGAAAAATTCCCTTAAAGAAATTGAGGAAAAGAGAAACAAAAAATTGGAAGAAATCAATAAAAAAAATGAAGAAAAGACAAATAAATAATTGGAAGAAATCAATAAATTCCTTTAGAAAAAAAGACAAGCAAACCATGAAAAAGCAATTAAAGATGTGAAGGAAACAATTCAAGCCCTGAAAAGTTAAATGGAAACAATGAAGAAGACGCAAACAGAGGGAAGACTGGAAATAGAAAATTTAAGTAAACAAACAGGAAACACAGATGCAAGCATAACCAACAGAATACAAGAGATGAAAGAGAGAATCTTTGGTGCAGAGGACACTATAGAGGAAATAGAGTCACCAGTCAAAGAAAACACCAAAACCAAAAAAGTCATAACACAAAATGTCCAGGAAATCTGGGACAACATGAAAAGGCAAAACCCAAGAATAATAGGAATAGAAGAAGGAGAAGAATACCAACTCAAAGGCACATAAAGTACATTCAACAAAATCATGGAAGAAGTTTCCCAACTTAAAGAAGGAAATACCTATGAAGATACAAGAAGCTTATAGGACACCAAATAAACTAGACCCTCCAAAAAAGTCCCCTCATCACATAATAATTAAACCACTAAACACACAGAATAAAGAAAGAATATTAAGAGCAGCAAAGGAAAAAGGCCAAGTGACTTATAAAGGCAAATCCATCAGAATAACAACCGACTTCTCAATGGAAACTTTGGAAACCAGAAGGTCCTGGACAGATGAAATGCAGACACTAAGGGACCATGTATGTCAACCTAGACTAATATAACAAGCAAAACTTTCAGTCACCATAGACAGAGTGAATAAGACATTCTAAGACAAAACCAGATTTAAACAATACCTATTCACAAATCCAGCCCTACAGAAAGCACTAGAAGGAAAATTCCAACCTAAGGAAGTCATATACACCCACAAAAACACAGGCAATAGATAACCCCACAGCAGTAAATCCCAAAGAAGAGAACTACACACACACTACCACCAAAAGATAACAGGAACTAATAATCACTGGCCATTAATATCCCTTAATATCAATGGACTTAATTCACCTATAAAAAGACACAGGCTGACAGGATGGATATGAAATCAGGATCCATCCTTCTGCTGTATACAAGAAACATACTTCAACCTCAAAGATAAACATTACCTCAGAGTAAAAGGCTGGGAAAAGACATAAGAAGCAAGCTGGTGTAGCTATTCTAATATCTACCAAACTAGACTTCAAACTAAAGTCAATCAAAAGAGATCTGGAAGGACATTATATACTCATCACAGGAAAGATACACCAAGATGAAGTTTCAGTTTTGACATTTATGCCCCAAATACAAGGGCACCTACATATATACAAGAAACATTATTAAAGCGTAAATCACTCATCAAACCCCAACTATTAATATTGGAAGACTTCAACACCCTACTCTCACCACTGGGCAGATCTACCAGACTGGAATTTAATCAAGAAATAAGGGACCTAACAGATATTATGACTCAAATGGAATTAATAGATATCTACAGAACATTTCACCCTAACAAAAAAGAATATAACTTCTTCTCAGCACCCCATGGAACCTTCTTTAAAACTGACCACATACTTGGTCACAAAGCACATCTCAACAGATAAAAAAAAAATGGAATAACCTCCTGTATTCTATCAGACCACAATGGCTTAAAGTTAAATTTCAACAACAACAAAAATTACAGAAAGCCTACAATCTCATGAAAACTGAATAATGCTCAACTGAATCACCAATGGGTTAAGGAAGAAATAAAGAAAGAAATTAAAGACTTCCTAGAGTTCAATGAAAATGAATGTACCACATACCCAAACTTATGGGACACTATGAAAGCAGTGCTAAGAGGAAAATTTATAACACTAAATGCCCCCATAAAGAAGGTGGAGAAACCTCACACTAGTAACTTAACAGCACCCTAAAAGCTCTAGAACAAAAAGAAGCAAGGTCACCCAGGAGGAATAGATGCAGGGAAATAATCAAATTGAGAGCTGAAATCAATAAAATAAAAACAAAGAAAAAATACAAAGATTCAATGAAACAAAGAGTTGATTCTTTGAGAAAATCAACAATATAGACAAGCCCTTATCCAAACTAACCAAAAGGTAGAGAGAGAGAGCATCCAAATTAACAAAATCAGAAATGAAAAGGGAGACATAACAACAGACAATGAAGAAATCCAGAGAATCATCAGATCATACTTCAAACACTTGTACTCCACAAAATTGGAAAATCTAGAAGAAAAGGACAGTTTTCTAGATAGGTACCCCATACCAAAGTTAAATCAAGAACATATAAACAATTTAAAAACATATATAACCCATAAAGAAATTGAAACAGTCATTAAAAGTCTCACAACCACCCCTCCCCAAAAAATCCAGGACTAGATGGTTTAAACGCAGAATTCTACCAGATTATCAAAGAGTTAATATCAATACTCTTCAAATTGTTCCACACAATAGAAACAGAAGGAACTTTACCAAACTCCTCTTAGGAGGCTATGTGGTTGTATTGTGTTCCCCCAAATATTGTGCACCCTAATAAGCTTATCTGGGGTCAGAGAACAGAATAGCCACTAGGTACAGAGGCTAGAAAATAGTGACACTCATGCCTTTAATCCTAGCATTCCAGAGGCAGAAATCCCTCTGGATCTCTGTGAGTTCAAGATCACATTGGAAACAGCCAGGCATGGTGACTCACGCCTTTAATTCCAGGAAGTGATGGCAGAAAGCAAAAAGGTATATAAGGTGTGAAGACCAGAAACTAGAAGCATTTGGCTGGTTAAGCATTCAGGCTTTTGAGCAGCAATTCACCTGAAATTCATTCTGGATAAGGACTGAGAGGCTTCCAGTATGAGAAAACAGGATCAGCCGAGGAACTTGTGAGGTGAGGTAGCTGTGGCTTGTTCTGTTTCTCTGATCTTCCAGCATTCACCCCAATATCTGGATCCAAGTTTGATTTTATTAATAAGTACCTTTAAGATTCATGCTACAAGGCTAGAGTTACTCTGATTCCCAAGCCACACAAAGATGCAACAAAGAAAGAGAATTACACACCAATATCCCTCATGAACATTGATGCAAAAATACTCAATAAAATATTGGCAAACCAAATCCAAGAACACATCAAAAAAAATTATCCACCATGATCAAGTAGGCTTCATCCCAGAGATGCAAGAATGGTTCAGCATACTAAAATCTGTCAATGTAATACACCATATAAACAAACTGAAAGAAAAAGACCACATAATCATTTCACTAGATGCTGAAAAGGCCTTTGACAAAATCCAACATCCCTTCATGATAAAGGTCTTGGAGAGATCAGGAATACAAGAAACATACCAAAACATAGTAAAGGCAATTTCAAGCAAGCCAACAGCCAATATCAAGTTAAATGGAGAGAAACACAAAGTGATTCCACTAAAATCAGGAATAAGACAAGGCTGTTCACTCTCCCCATATTTATTCAATATAGTACTTGAAGTTCTAGCTAGAGCAATAAGACAACAAAAGGATATCAAGGGGATACAAATTGGAAAGAAAGAAGTCAAACTTTCCCTATTTGCAGATGATATGTTAGTATACATAAGTGAAACAAAAAATTCTACCAGGGGACTCCTGCAGCTGATAAACACCTTCAGTAATGTGGCAGGATACAAGATTAACTCAAAAAATCAGTAGCCCTCCTATATACAAATGATAAATGGACTGAGAAAGAAATCAGAGAAACATCACCCTTTACAATAGCCACAAATAATATAAAATATGTTGGGGGTATATAAGTTACCTTGGGATAACTCTAACAAAGCAAGTAAAAGACCTGTGTGATAAGAGCTTTAAGTCTCTGAAGAAAGAAATTGAAGATGATTTCAGAAAATGGAAAGATCTCCCATGCTCATGAATAGGTAGGATTAACATAGTAAAAATGGCAATCTTACCAAAGGCCATCTACAGATTCAATGCAATCCCCATCAAAATCCCAACAATTCTTCACAGACCTGGAAAGAACAATACTCAACTTCATTTGGAAAAACAGAAAACCCAGGATAGCTAAAAGAATCCTGTACAAGAAAGCCACCTCTGGAGGCATCACCATCCCTGACCTCAAGCTCTACTATAGAGCTATAGTAATAAAAAACAATTTGGTATTGGCATAAAAACCACCACGTGGACTAATGGAATCGAATTGAAGACCCTGACATTAACACACATACCTATGAATACCTGATTTTTGACAAAGAAGTCAAAACTACACAATGGAAAAAAGAAAGCATCTTCAACAAATGGTACTGACATTACTGGACGTCAACATGTAAAAGATTGCAAATAAATCCATATCTATGGCCATGCACAAAACTCAAATCCAAGTGAATCAAAGGCCTCAATATAAAACCAGTTACACTGAACCTGATAGACGAGAAAGTAGGAAGTAATCTTGAACACACTGGCATAGGAGACCACTTCTTAAATATAACACCAGTAGCACAGACACTGAGAGCAACAATTAATAAATGAGACCACCTGAAACTGAGAAGCTTCTGTAAGGCAAAGGACACAGTAAATAAGAAAAAATTACAGCCTACAGGATGCAAAAAGATCTTCACCAACTCCACATCTGACAGAGGACTGATCTCCAAATATACAAAGAACTTAAGAAACTAGACATCAAAATAACGAACATTCCAATTTAAAAATAGGCTATAGAGCTAAACAGAGAATTCTAAAAGGAAGAATTTCAAATAGCCAAAAGACGTTTAAGGATTGCTCAGCATCCTTAGTCATCAGAGAGATGCAATCAAAATGACTCTGAGAAACCATCTTACACTGTTAGAATGGCTAAGATCAAAAGCACTGCAGACAGCTTATGTTGGAGAGGATGTGGAACAAGGGGAACACTCCTACACTGTTGGTGGGAATACAAACTTGTACAGCCACTTTGGAAATCAGTGTAGTGGTTTCTCAGAAAATTGGGAATCAATCTTCCTTAAGACCCAGCGATATCACTCTTGGGTATATATCCAAGGAATGCTCAATCATACCACAGGGACACATGCTAAACTATGTTCATAGCAGCATTATTCATAATAGCCAGAACCTGGAAATAATCTACATGCCCCTCAACTGAAGAACGGATTAAGAAAATGTGGTATATATAAACAATGGAGTACTACTCAGCAGAAAAAAACAATGACATCATGAAATTTGCAGGCAAATGGATGGAAGTAGAAAATATCTTCCTAAGTGAGGTAACCCAGACTCAGAAAGACAAACATGGTATGTACCCACTCATAAGTGGATACTAGATGTAAAGTAAAGGATAACCAGACTACAACCCACAACTCCAGAGAAACTAGCTAACAAGGAGGACCCAAAGAGGGACTCATGGTTCACCCTGGGAGGGGAAAATAGATGAGATCTTCATGAGTAAACTGGGGATAGGGGTGGGCAATGTAGGGTAGGTGATAGGGAATGAGAACATAAGGGAATGGGATGGTTGGGCTGGAACAGGGATGGAATGGGAAAGTAATGAAAGAGATACCACGATAGAGGGAGATATCATGGGGATAGAGAGAAACCCGATACTTCGGAAGTTGCCAGGAATCCCCAAGTATTACCCCAGCTTGGACTACTAGAAATAGTGGAGAGGGTACATGAACTGAACTGGCTTATCCCAGTGATCAGATTGGTGAATACCCTAACTGTTATCACAGAGCCTTTCTCCAGTGACTGATGGAAACAGATGCAGAGATCCACAGCCAGGCAGAGCTCCAAGAATTCAATCAAAGAGAGAGCAGGATTCTATGAGCAAGTGCATCAGGATCATGATGGAGAAACCTGCAGAGATGACCAAATCAAACTAGTGGGAACTCATGAAAGTTGGATCAATGGCTGTGGAGCCTGCGTGGAACTGGACTAGGCCCTCTGCATGGTAAGACAATTGTGTAGCTTGATGTGCTTGGGCCCCCCCTTGTTGTAGGATCTGAACCCATTCCCGGTGCATGAGCAGGCTTTTTGGAGCCCACTACCTATGATGGGACACTTTGTACAGCCTTGAGGCAGGGGGAAGGGCTTGAACTTGACTCTACTGGATGTGCATCCCCATGGGAGGCCTTGCCTTCTTGTGGGAAGGAGTGGGGGTGAGTTGGGAGGGAGAGAATGAGGGGGCAGGAGAATGGAAGAGAGGGATCTTTGATTGGTGTGTAAAATGAATGGAAACATTTTCTTAAAAATAATGAAAGAAGGAGTTAGGATACTTCTCAGAAAAAGAAAAAGAAAGAAGGAAGGAAAAAAGAATGAAAGAAAAAAGAAAGAAAGAAAGAAAGAAAGAAAGAAAGAAAGAAAGAAAGAAAGAAAGAAAGAAGGAAGGAAGGAAAGAAAGAAAGAAAGAAAGATGCACCACCACTGCCCACTTAGTTTTTGACATTTTGACAATAAGCACCTTAACAAATATGAGGTCATATTTTCTTGTGGATCTGATTTGAATTTTTCTGATGATTAGTGATATAGAACATCTTTCATATACCTACTGGTGACTTATATATCTTCTTTAGAAAACAGTGATTATGGTTATTTACCCATTTTTTAAAAATTTTAATTTATTTTATTTTACAATACAATTCAGTTCTACATATCAGCCACGGATTCCTTTGTTCTCCCCCCTCCTCCCTCCCCTTCCCCCCAGCCTACCCCCTATTCCCACCTCCTCCAGGGCAAAGCCTCCCCAGAGGACTGAGATCAACCTGGTAGACTCAGTCAAGGTAGGTCCAGTCCCCTCTTCCCAGGCCGAGCCAAGCAACCCTGTATAAGCCCCAGGTTTCAAACAGCCAACTCATGCAATGAGCACAGGACCCGGTCCCACTGCCTGGATGCCTCCCAAACAGATCAAGCCAATTGACAATCTCACTCATTCAGAGGGCCTGATCCCGTTGGGGGCCCCTCAGCCATTGGTTCATAGTTCATGTGTTTCCATTTGTTTGGCTATTTGTCCCTGTGCTTTATCCAACCTTGATCTCAACAATTCTTGCTCATATAAACCCTCCTCTTTCTCACTAATTGGACTCCCGGAGCTCCACCCGGGGCCTAGCTGTGGATCTCTGCATCCAGTTCCCTCAGTCATTGGATGGGGTTTCTAGCACGACAATTAGGGTGTTTGGCCATCCCATCACCAGAGTAGGTCAGTTCGGGCTGTCTCTCGACCATTGCCAGCAGTCTATTGTGGGGGTATCTTTGTGGATTTCTGTGGGCCTGTCTAGCACTTTGCTTCTTCCTATTCTCATGTGGTCTTCATTTACCATGGTCTCCTATCCCTTGTTCTCCCTCTCTGTTGTTGATCCAGCTGAGATCTCCTGCTCCCCCAAGCTCTCTTTCCCTTGACCCTCGCCCTTCATTACCTCCACTCATCTCATCCGTTTCTCTGTCACTGGGTGATCCCCGTGTCTTTTTTGGGGTCCTGTTTTCCAGGTAGCCTCCCTGGTGGTGTGAGTAGCAGTCCAGTCATCCTTGTTCCACATCTAGTATCCTCCTATGAGTACATACCATGTTTGTTTTTCTGAGTCTGGGTTACCCATTTTTGATAAGTGTTAACTGTTGAGTTACTTGTTCGTATGTAACTTGGTTATTAAAATATTGGATATTAAAATCTGTAACTTTCCTATTTGTTGAACACTTCTTTTGTCATACCATTGCTTTCAATTTGACATATTCTACTTATTATTGCTTCATTTCCTGTGATTTTAGTGTCATATCCCAAAACATCATTGTTAAAAACAATACCAAGTAGATGGTCTTTTAGAATTGTTAGAGGTATTTTGTATTTTCAAGCTCTTTTTAGATTGATTTTATTGCTTTTATTCACTCTCTCTCTCTCTCTCTCTCTCTCTCTCTCTCTCTCTCTCTCTCTCTCTCTCCTCTCTCTCTCTCTCTCTCTCTCTCTCTCTCTCTCTCTCTCTCTGTGTGTGTGTGTGTGTGTGTGTGTGTGTGTGTGTGTATGATGTATGTGCAGTACCCACATATGTCAGAAGAATGTGCTGGATCCACTGGATCAGTAGTTATAGATGAGATGAAATTGACCCAGTACCATCTTCTGGAAAAGAAATTTGAATACTCTGTAAGAGTAGCAAGTGTTCTTAACCATTGAGTCATCTCTCTATCCCCCAGGCTATCTTCAGACTGATGATTTTCTTGTGTATCCCACTGATGTACTCTACTACAACTGGTCATCTTAAACTTTTATATTTATGTTCTCATATATTAAAATATTCTACATAATATTTAAAAGGTCAAATTTCATTCTTATGCATGTGGATATTGTTTATTGAACACTATCCTTTCCCCATTGTCTAACCCATAATAAGCAAAAGGCTTATTCTATTTATTTCTATTGATCTATGTATTTATTTTTCAGCTAGTAACATTTTGTTTTTATTACTATAGCTTTGTAATAAATTGTAAAATGAAAGAGAATGATACTTATAGCTTTGTTTATTCCCAAGTGTACTTTTGAAGTTGTTTATGGATCTGTAAGTGAAGTCTTGTGCAAGGAACCTGATTCCAGGGATTCCAATATATCAGATCCATCCACTCATCCTAAAGAAAGCAAACAGATGTGCTAGTGAAAAGTTAGGAAAGGCTAGGTTGTGGTGGCACATACTTTTAATCCCAGCACTCAGGAGACAGAGTCAAGTGGACCTTTGTGAGTTCAAGGCCAGCCTAGTCTACAGAGTGAGTTCCAGGACAGCCAGATCTGTTACACAGAGAAACACTGTCTCAAAAAAAATTAGAAAAGTTAAGAAAGGATTTCAAGTAATATGCCTATGTTAGGAAAAGGGGAAGTAAGCAAGCACACTAGCCCACACAAGGTACTGATAAAAGCTGT
This sequence comes from Peromyscus eremicus, assembly GCF_949786415.1. Lineage (NCBI taxonomy): Eukaryota > Metazoa > Chordata > Mammalia > Rodentia > Cricetidae > Peromyscus > Peromyscus eremicus. The sequence continues at coordinate 12,471,551 of NC_081416.1, forward strand.
AGTTTTCAAAGGAAAGCAAAGTTGGGTAACTAATCAGTCTAGTAGGTCAAGGGCTAATCTATGTATTTATTAACTGAGTTCTTGTTCTACAGGATGACACAGTGAAGTCCCCATTGGAGGGAAGCATCAGTTTCATGAGATGACTATTAGCTCTTTCTTCAGTTCATCTCATTGTTGGATTATCTGTCTATGGAACTTGGCCATCTCTGGAATCCAGGGGGACTACAAGTTTAATACAATGGCTAGAGAACATCCAGATCGTTCTTTGGAGTCTGGATCGAGGCATTTCACATGTTGTTAGAAAGAGAATTAAGTTAATCTCCTCTTTGTGCCTTCAGCCTTGAAGGGGGTAAGGTGCCCACATGTTCTTATGCAGACATTTCTTAAGTGATCAACCTGTATTTGTGACATAAAGTCAGATTTGAAGTAAAGGAGACACATCCAAAATGAAGGCAGGTATACCAACTATTTTATATATATATATATGTGTGTGTGTGTGTGTGTGTGTGTGTGTGTGTGTGTGTGTGTATGTTTATGTACATGTGAGCATGAGATAATATATGTGCACAGGTGTGCTCATATTTAGAGGCCACTGGTCAACATTGGGTGTCTTTCTGTATCTTGCCATCTTATTTTTAAAGACAAAATATCTCCCTGACCCAGGAGCCCATCATTTAGGCTAGACTTGTTGGCCAACATTCTCCCCAACTCCTTCAGCCCTGAGTTCTTTGGTCCTGGAAGTCCACAACTGTACTGAGCTTTTATATGGTTATTTACATGAAAATGTACTTGGATTCTCATGCTTCTGCAGCAAGGCTTTTATCCTCTGAGCACTCTTCCTACTGCCAATACTGTCATCTATTGACTCACAGTATATAATCACAAGGTATGGCAGTTCATCCTTGTAATCCCAATATATTGGAGCTGGAAGCAGGAAGATCTTGAGTTTTAAGCCAGCCTGGATTATATAGAAAGTTCCAACTAGCATGAGCTACACAGTAAGACGTTCTTTTGTTTATAGAAAATAGCATTGGCATGTCATGAAAATTTATATCAAGCTGGAGAAGACAAATTTGGAAACAAAGTGATGAGTAGAGTCAGCCTCTGAAAGGTTGCCTATGCCCCACTGGATGCCCTGTATGCATGTGCATGTGGGTAGCACCAATTGGACTCAGAAGTTTATTAACAGAAATAAAAAAAGACATGTAGTTGGGAGGGACACAGATATGAAGGGAGTTGAAAAGAGGTAGTAGTGGTGGATTTGATCAAAATACCTTCTATAAATGTATAAAATTTTTAAAGAATTAAAATTATCACTTAAAAAAGAGCAAAAAGAAAGGAATCAGTTCCTTCAATTTGCAAACAAATATGTCATTTAATAGAATGAAAATTTACTCTCACAATCCTCAAGGTTTGCAGTCTAAAATAATGGTATCACCCAGTGCATGCTTATATGAGAATTCTCTGGGAGAATCCATCTGTCTCTTACATCTTGATGTGGTTGTTGGCATCCTTGAGAATTCATGAATGGCATTTGTACCTCTCTAACATGTCTTCCATTGGCACAAGGTATATTTCGTGTGTCTTCCTGAGATCTTCTAGTGAAACTACAAGTTCTTGGATATAAGATTCACTTTCTCAAATAGAATGTTTACCATTAAATATATACACATTCCATCTCCAAGTGTGGTCACAGTTATAGGGAACAGAATTGAGGACTCTAGCTTATCTTTTTCAAACATAACTCATAACACTGATTTCCCAATTTCCTATTTATCCTCGATTCTTGTAAGTTATGTTTAGGTTAGTTCTCTAGATGGATTGCTGTGTTTTACAATAGATATAAAGCAGACTAACTCTCCTACCACCTAATCCAAAGGATCTTAAATAAATTACTTCATGGAACAAAATCTTCCATTGCCACATACTTCCCCAAGGCAAGTCTTTGAGCAAATGTAAGATCTGTTCATTAAACAAGTACTGACAGCTGGGAGAGATTCATTATGTATAAAACCACTCTAGTGAAGAAAGAAAGAAAACGAATTCAAGCACCTTAAGGTATACAGAATTTTGAGAGAATGAGAATCTGTCATGCTTCCTAAGAAAGCGCATGGTGGAAATTCTTAATGATTGTTACATGAGCAAGTACCAGCCTGTCTTTTCAAAGTCTCAGCATGATTTGAAGGGACCTAAGAAATATCTCTCATTCACTATTTATATCAGTATTCATTTATTTATAATTTTCTTTCTCAAACAATGATATAAAATGAGATAAAGTTCAGACCATAAGCTATAATACATGTAAACAATGAACAAAAATCAAATCATGTAGACAATAACATTTGGCAGAAAAATCCCTCAGAACAAACACTGTCTTCTACACATGATCATTCGGATGTCCCATCAATTAGTTGAAATTTTCGTGCTTTAAATGTGCACTGTAGTGGTATAACTTGAGTATCTTTTAGCTATTTGGATCCAGGTGCAAGTATTTATGATTTCAAGGATATGAATAAGTTGAGAAATGTTGATGGATTACTTTTCTCTAGACCTCTCTATGCCTTAAATGTGTGCTGCTTGGATTGAAATCTGGTCCCCACAGGGAAGATTTTCTGCTCACCTTGCCTGGGAAACATGAGGCAACAGCCAGCCATCTGCTGGAAGTTGCTGTCTGAAGCACTGCTCATCTTGTAGTTACACAAGTTAGTACCCATTTCACTCACTGACCAAGAAGAGTAATACTCCAGTTTTCCACCAATGTTGTCAATATTGACCACACTTGATTTAGGGTAGTGAACAGTTACTTGTTGAGGATTCTTTTATATGTTCCCAGTTATTTTAAAGAAAATGAGGGATCCATTAAAGTTTAGCTATTCTTTCTTTCTTCCCTGTGATTTTTTTAAACAGAAATTTTAAATTGCTTAATGATCATGATTTATAGAAAAATCACAGTGTCCAAAAAGTCATTATCAGTCATCATTCTCAGACCACAAGCACAACCCTAAATTATTCTTGCCAGTTCAGGGAACTGCACATACTGTACAAAAGGATCTGAAACTTATGCTCATAGCATCATCAGAAACAAGCATGATTCCATAAAATCAGTGCTAGGGTGAGTGGGTGCAATCTTAGAAGTTTGTTTCTCTGTAGGCTTAACTAACTGAAAAGGTAGATTTGAAACAGTCCACTGTGCTTAAGAAGCACCACATCCTTCCCATAGTCCTCCATCAGTATTTTCTCTCTGCCTAGATTTGAAAGATGAACTTCTAAGAGGCTATGATCATAATTCTTGAAAAATTATTTGCATTGAGGCTGTTTGAAATACACAATTAAATAGTGTCTTATCTTTTAATAATCACATATTGCAATTTAAACATTAGCATTAAGAAAGAAAGGAAGAAAGAAAGAAAGAAAGAAAGAAAGAAAGAAAGAAAGAAAGAAAGAAAGAAAGCTGAAGATCCTACCATGGGAATTTGAAGTGGCTCTATAAACTCTCATGTGAAGCATGTTTGATCTTGCTTTTTATTTTTCAACATAGTATTTTTATTAACTATTTGGAAATTTCATACAATGCACTCCAATCACACTTGCTTCCTATTCCTCCCAAATCCACCCTCCCACCCATGCATCCTCCCCCAAAAAGAAAAAAATGCACCAAGCCCAATTTGTGTTGCCCATTGACTCACTGGAGCACAGTCCAACTCCCAGGGGCCAGCCCCTTAAAGATAACTGAGAGTCCTTCCCCACACCCTTGTCTGAATCCATCAACTGTGAAGAGTTGCACTTCAGCATCTTTATCAAAACTTTTAAGAACTCTCTTCAATAGCTTCCTGTCTGGATCTTGTTTTAAACAATTGAATGCTTTCGCTTCTTGGATGTTATTTTCTCTTTAAGTATTTAGTCAGTGCATTTGCCAATGAGTGAACTATCTGCGAAGAATGGTATGTATTCTGTAAGACATGCTAGAAAATTTTGAGAATTATAATTAAAATGTCCCTGGCAGCTGAGACTCTTAATGACCACTGAAAATTTGTCTGTGAGAGTTCCTACACTTTTTGTTGACATTGGCTGTCTCTGCTGTGATTTCCAGAGATTGATGATAATATCAGAATCCATCATTCATAATATCATGAATTTTCTGTTTTGAAAAAAATTCAAAATTCATGGAGTTCACAACTTTTTCATTTTTCAAAAATAAAAGTTATGGATTTTGGAGTGCTGATGTCGTGAGCTTTTATTTGCAAAGCCTGAAATAGAATCTAAACATCTACATTATCTCCTGCTTCTGTGAATTTGAGGAGACTCCCCTGAGGGGGGTGGAAACAAAAGCTATTGATCTGTTTATTTAAGTATCTTTTCATGAGTTACTGTCTTTTATTGAAAAAACAAAACAAAACAAACTTTCACATATCTATCCAAATCTATCAATTTGGGTGAGTTCAAGTGAGGTTTTTTTTAAGTTTTTAATTGACTAATAAAGAATTATCCAACTAGATTTGATGTCACTTGAAACACTATAGCATTGAAAATTTAGAATGCATCATGCTGTGATCAGATAAATAGCATACTGCCACAGAGTTTGTTTAATTTTATAAGGTTTTAGTCTGAGGACTAAAGAGACAAACCTAGGCTGTTCTTTGCTTTTTACTAATAAAGGAGAGGGGCTTGTGGTCGGGATGTATTCTATGGGAGAAGAATAAATAAAAAGAAAAAAGAAAAAAAGTTTTGTCAGGTGTGCTGGGTTGTTGCTACTTCCACATCTCAGGGTAGAATTAGGTAGATTTGAAAGTGAATATTTGGCCTGCACAGGTTGCAGTATTTACAATGGGACCCTTTAGGGAAAGTGTTCACCAACTCTTGCTGTAGACACTATAAACACTGCTCCTTAAAGTAAAGACTCAGTAAATTGGAGCCTGTTCCTTTGTAATGTTAACAAGGAGAGGTACTTTAAGAGTTATGCTAAGATTTTTAAATAGACAACTTATTCAATACCTTCCAGAACAATCAGTGATGTTTTTCTTGTTGTTTTTGTGGTAGGGATGATTCTTCTTATGTCTTTGAATATTCATCTTTCCTGAGAGCTGACAGGTAATTATAAATCGAAATGACTCATCCCATATAAACATGGATGCATTTCTCCATTTAAATGTGAGAACCTGGAGATATAAATGTGCCTTTGATTTGCAAATTGACATTTGCAAGCCTTTAATGAATTATCTAGAAGAAAAATAGGAGAGGAAGCAACATCTGCTCTGAAATTACTCTTGAGTTTTGTGCCGACTCTTCTTCTGAAGGAAGATGGTGAGGTGATGAATTTGCTTTCCTTTTTTGTGAGTATACTCATAGAATTACTTTTGTCATTAATTTTTAAATTCTAGGAATATTATGGAGAGATTTTCAAAAAAAAATGTAATAAACAAGCAATAATTACTGTGAATTATACTTTTAGCCTTTTCTTACCAATTCTCTCTAAGAACACTGATTTCATTGAATATGTTCATGAATATTTGTTTGTTAGTAATCATCTTTTATGAATTGCCCAGTATCTAATAACCATCTTGATGAGACAATCCTTCTCCTGTATCATTCATGACTACACATTATAATCACTTGTTTTTGTTTTGTTTTGTTTTTTCTTAAATCTCTTCCACTTGACTATATATCCAATAAAAATGGCTTAATGGTGATATGCTTTTCACCACTGCTCTGCCTAGCACAGTTACATATTAGGCCTTTACAGCAGCAGCTGTTGAATCCTGAAAAGGAGGGCAGTATGAAGCATCTTTTGTAATTCCTCCTAGAGTTCATAGTATAGATCCCAGTATAGACATGGACATGTATAAATTATTTAGAATAAATCACTGAGTAAAGAAATAACTGAAGGATATTAGTACTAAATCAGTCATATTTAAAGGTATTTTTTTCCTAATTCAATAGACACAGACATCTTCTCCCACCCAGCAAGACTTGACATTAAAAGGAATAAAATGAGACAGTGTATAGTTTAATACTCACCCACTTATGGAAAATTATATCACAGATATTAATGAGTATTAATGAAAGACTAAAGTTTAATTTCTTATCATATTGTGATGGTTGAAAATAAATGTAAGTAAATTGTTTGAGTCTACATGACAAGATCTTCCCAGTGGCTTACCAAAGCCGATGCAACCTTCTGCTCTGGAATCACCCCCACCCTACATTTACTCCCTTTATTCACTGACCTTCTTGTTCTTTGATCATGACAGACATTTTTTGTCCTCTGAAACTGTATGTCTTTTCTTTACCTAGAGAAGACATGACTTTCTCTAGGAACCACATGCTTCTCCTTCTCCACAGAGAACTTACTTCCTATGCTACTATTTCAGAAACATTTTCTTTGACTCCATTAATATCCAAGCACTATGTTGATTTTATGCTTGCTTTATTAATTCAGAAATGTATTTATTTTATTTTTGTTAATTCATCTATAAACTAATTTGCTACTTCACATGTATATTATTTTTTACTTCTTATCAAGTGATTTAAGAAGAGGTATTTTCATGTTGTATGAGAAGCTGAATTCTATCAACATGAAAAAACAATGGAGAATGCTTTAAGAAAATACTAATTTAATGCTACTAAAACTATGAATATTACGGGGTATTTCCATGAGATCAGGAAAATAAAGTCTTCAGTTTTTTACTGAAGAACTATTCTTAAGGAAAGCTGATTTAAATGTTCATACAATTATTGCCAAGTATTCTATGAACTATCTTTGTCAAATTGAATGATATAATGAAAAAAAAATGATTCATGCTTAGAATTCCCAAAGTCCTAAGCAATGACTTTTTCTTATGATCAAAAAAGTTTAAGTGGCTATGCTCAGTACATTTCTCCATAAATATTGTTAAGCACCAAAGTAATTAATGAGTACCTGTCTAATTGCAGAAGTGACTCTGGACATTTAAAAAAGAATTTACTAAATCAAGTACCAAGACTCTCATTGTACCACTTCAGTGCTGGCTAGTTTTATGTAAACTTGGTCTAAGCTGGAGTTAACTGGAAGAGGAGAATCTCAATTGAGAAAATGCCTCCTTATGATTCAGCTGTAGGCAGGCCTGTAGGGCATTTTCTTCAGTGATTGATGGGGGAGGGCCCAGCCCATTGTAGGTGGTGCCATCCATGGGTTCTGTAAGAAAGCAGGCTGAGCAAGCAATGGTGAGCAAGCCAGTAAGTAGCACCCCTCCATGACCTCTTCATTACCTTCTGCCTCCAGGTTTCTGTCCTGTTTGAGTTCCTGCCCTGACTTCTTTCCATGATGGTTTACAATGTGAAAGTGTAAGTAAAAAAAAGCCCTTTCCCCTCCAACTTGCCTTTGGTCATGGTTTTTCCATTACAGCATTAGTAACTCTAATTAAGACACCTCAAAAAATATTCTGAAAGGGATTGACCCAAAGTATCATCTTTGTCAAACCTAAAACTGTTAAGTCAGGCATGTAAGTACAAGACAGTTCCCAGGATGTTATTCACATATGGAATTACATGAGACAAACACTTTTTTAGACAGATCTTGTTTTCAGTATGGAGTAGTATGCATTATTTTGTATATAAAAAGACCACAAGTTCAAAATTGCAACTCACTACTTTTAAAAGGCAAGGAACTAACTCAGAGGAGGTGAGTACAAGCTGACAGTCATCAAGTCAAGAACTGTCTGTAATCTGCAGACCAGAGGAACAGCGTGGCTTTAAGGGGATGAGAAAACCTGACATTCAGCTGCAGAAGAGAAATTGGATTTCATTGTTAGAAATTAACCACTTAGAAAAAAATACTGATAGCACACATGTTACAAGGCCACAGTCTTTGTCAGGACTATATTCTGAATAGAAAAAAAAATAGGTCTTTTCTGTAAAAGTAAAATAGTCAAAACCATTGAAGAGGTTATAAGTTTGATGGGAGGGATTCTCTAGGGGAAAGAATATAACTTCAACAATTTCTTTGAAGGTAATAATATCTTTGAAAATATGATTTTTTATGTAGAAGAGTATTTCATTCAGAGCATGTGTGCATATTTATAACAATATTCATAACCTCTTACCATTGTTTATTTGTACTATCATAACATATATTTCTGAAAATGTTATTAAAATATTTTCTTGTTCAATGCCACTGTTAATTTTTGAAGTATCCCTGTTAGATGTCCCATGTTGGAGCCTCAGGTTGATGCTGAAGTTCAATAGAATTCACCAATCAAAAGATTCATGGTATGTTTGCATTGCAAGAACTACTGTTCACAAGCAAAACCATCAGAGTTCTCCATAAACTTCTTGTGCAGCTTTGCTGGAAGCAAGAATTAAAGAACAGAATCCACAGAGATTCCTGGACTTTCAGATACTCGTCCCTGGTTTTGAGAGTAAAACAACTGGAGAACACAGAGGGTATCTAGTTGCTCTTTATAGATTGGTATTTTGGCACAACCAGGAGCTTTCCACTCTTAGTTTAAAGGTTTGGCTTTCCTTTATTGTCATTTTCTTCCTTTGGGAAATTAACTCAGCACTTTGTGTTTTACCTTGAGTACAGATCTCTCTAACCAAACAAATATTAATTGTGGATTGGTAAAAGCTGTGAGTTAGATTTTGCCATGGATTATAGAACTCGAAATTGAAGCTACTGTTTTCAAAGTTGTACTATGTACTAAAGCCTTTTTTTTCAGCTGCTTAGTCTAAGCACATCTGATCAATGATTAAACCCAGACTTAGGATCCAATTACTTTAACGACCCTATTTGTTTATAAAAGGTAAGGTGAATTCACATCTTGGAACTGCACCTGGGTATCAGCCCACTGCCTTACTGCCTCTATAAATAGAAGCCATTGATATTTTAACTAACATGCTATAAAACTATTTTCTATGGTTCAGGAAAGTCCACTTTGCTTTTTCTAAGGAGACACAAATACTTTTCTCTCTATATTGTTATCACAGAGTTGGATGTGGAAGTAATTGTAACTATGGATGGAAAACAATGTGGTGTCCACTTGTGGTTAAAATTATTAACAGGAAATCAAAGTCGGGCTTAGTCTTTAAAAATTCAACACATAGGTTGAAGCTAAATCATTATTAGCTGGGTAATCTTTCTAAAAGTTCATCTGCCCTTCTGCCTGAAGAAGTCAGAGAAAGGTCAGATCCAGCTCCAAATTCCTATGCCTATAACCAAGAATGGAAACAAAAATCTACAGATTAATAATAATGTGTAAAAGCAAGTGTTGTCTCACTTGTGCTCTCATATCTATTAAGTATGAATGATGGAATGTGATATAATAAACAAATGACTGGGGTTACCCTTGCCAAAAGTACTGTGAATGAACAGGTCATGATAACCATAGTAAAAGTAAGGAAAGATGTGCTATATCTCAGGGCAGAATGTCATTCATTTCTTCAAAACACAGAATTAACAGGGAATTAAAAAAACACCACTTTTATTCCAGGAAAAAAGTATTTTATACTCTTATCCACTTCAATAGAATTGGCCAACTAGGGAAATATAAAAACATGGCAATCAATATGGTAGGCACACAGGGTTTCCTTGTGATCCAGAAGTGTGTCATAAGTCTGGAAGAACTATGTGCAGGACAAAGAGAACATTTAGATCAAATGAGATTTCTAAGGTCATTAAGAAGATGGTTCTATGGTTTAGGATGTATCGTATTTCTACTCTTCTATGAACATCAAAGCAGAAAAAGTAAATTTACGATTTGAAAAGATTACTATGTAAACTTCATTTGTATATACCTAACTAGCTCAGGAACAGAGTCTTCTGTAGAGCATCAATTGATTGCAATTGTGATTTCGAAGGTGACCAAAAATGGCAGTTCTTGTCACTGTCCATCATGACAAAAGAGTAGCAGCAGCAAGTCTGCCATGGGGCTGGAAGGTCAAAACTCAAAATTCTATGTCCAGATTCTCCTGAGTGCATCCATTATCACAGTACCTTAAAGTGAAACATTGTTAACTAAACTGCTTTGTTGGAGATTGACATTATTTTCATAGATTAGTGTTAGTTAGTATTCCTGAGAAAAAAAAGTAACAAGTTATATAAAATAAAGTAATTTCCAATTAAAATGTTATTTATATAATTTACAAGGTTGCCAGTTACTTTATTTAATCTCAGATGTTAACTACAAATCCTTGACATTTAAAAAGCTGTGAAGTGGTCAACCAGCAAACAAGTATGATTAAATTTTTACTGTAAAGACCCAGAAGGAGACAAGTGCATAGATTTAGAGGAAACAAATGCATTAGGAAATCAATACATAGTTTTAAGAGCATTTCAGTGAGTTTTCCATCAAACACTGAAACATTTTCTATAAGCATTCTATCAATATGCAGAAAATAATGTTTTGAGATTCATGTACTTTTTTTTCTTAAATTAATAGACTGTTCTTGGAAATTATGCTTTAAAGATATCTTTTAGGTGTATTGTATTTTAAGTGTGTCTATTGTATTTTCCATGTTTTAGTTTTCAGGATGTTAGTTGTTACTGGTGAAGAGAGCAAGGGAAAAATGGTTTCGTGCTTACCATGCAAGCATGAGAACCTGTGTCTGGATCCTTAGAACCTAAGTAATAGTCAACCTTACCTAACCGTGGAGAAGTGCTCTCATAAGGATGCCTGAAACTTCCTGTCCAGCTAGTCATGCCTAAAGAGTGAGCTCCAGGTTCAGTGAGTGACCTGATATCAAAAAGTAAGGTGGCTGGTCTATGAGATGTCATGTCAAGTGCCACCAAGCCTAACAAAATGAAATAGATTCCCAATATTTACATAGTAAAAGTAGAGAACCGACTCCTGCAGGTTGTCTTCTGATCTCTGTACATATATCTCTGTATATTCCCCACCCCAGCCCCACACACATGTACACATAACACAATAAATAGATGTAATAAAAAGATAAATAATGCAGAGTTATAGAAGTCATCTGACATGGAGCCCTAAGTTCCACACATGCATATATACACTTTAACACTACACACATGAACACACAACATGCACACATATACACAAAGTTATACATGGGTAAGGAAGAAAGGAATTGACTATTGGCTGAGAAAAAAGGCACTTAAAATTTTTGTTTTAATTAATGTTATTTATTTTGTTATCAACTATCTTACACAGTTGTAAGAGCATTTCAGTGTGTTTCATTAAATATTGAAATATTTTCTACATGTATTCATTCTATCACTATAAAATAATGTCTTGAGAGTTACATATAGACATTTTTTTCTTGAATGAGTAGTCATTTCTGGAAGTTATGCTTTAAAGAGATCATTTTTAGGTGTAATGTCTATTGTTTTTCCCATATTTTTATTAAACAATTTCTCTGAGGAACATCAGTCATGAGAAATGTTTTCATGAAATGCTCTGGAATCTATGAATTTGAACTGCATTGAGTGATATTGAACTGCATTGAGTGTAATGAGGAATATTAAAATTATTTGGAGGGATGCAGTAGAATTTGAATAGTTTGTCCCCTTTGAGTTGACTGGTATTTGTTTGAAGAGCAACATATCTATTTTCTATATATGTTACATATACACACATTTTCTTTTGAGTCAGTCTTTGCTTTCTGTCACTACAAAGTGTTCCCAGCTGTCTTTAATATTCTTTGTTTCATGCTGGGAAGACAGCTCTTTCTCATAAAGCCTCATTTCCTCACTTTAGATGATGAAGTTAGAAATCAAGACTGAAATGCTAATGTTTCCTTCCTGTGACAGGAAGTAAAGCAATCAAAAAAAAATTGATAGAAATGAAATTCAAGGAGATTCCAGATTCTAGGAACGGTGTGCAACTGTCCACCTTCGGCATTGTTCTAATTTGGGCATGGCAAGGACAGACAAGGAATGAAAGAAAACAGAGTTTCTCTTGGCTATCTAGGCTCCAGAATTCTTTGTTGAGAACCAAGTACAGATCTTGTGCTCCTGGCTGAGGCTTTAATTACCCTCAAGATTTGATGTGTCCTCTTAAACTGTACAAGCTGAAGTCAGCAGAGCATTCAGAGCATATTACAGGCATCATCATGCCTATAACTTGAACAACTCTAATGAAGTCAACATTTGATTTCCAAATAAAGTGTAATTAAAGTGATAGAAGAAAGTTTTAGAAAACTGATGTATAGCTGATAACTGAATAAAGCCATATCTCATCAAAACAAAACACACATACCCCCCACAGGCACAGACACACATACATGTGCATGTACACACACACACACACACACACACACACACACACACACACACACACAACTTGAGGCTCTAATGGTTTTATAGTAAATTTTACCAAACATTTCAATCACAAAAAAACATTTCTCAAACAATAGAGAAATTTACTATATAACAATCTAAGAAATATATAGAAAACATTATCACTTGTGAGCATGAACACAAATTCACAAAGAGAAAACTGAATCTTTTATCATAGTCTATAACCAAGTGAAGTTTACCCCTGCAGGATAACTCAGTTTGATATTCAAAATATATTAAAGTGATTTTCTCCTCAATAGATAAAGAAAAAAGACACAAAATATGATTTTTATGACATATGTGACAATAATTCTTAACATTCTTGATAAAATTTTAGGTTAATAAACTTATGATGTGAGGAAAACTTGGTAAATATTAAAATGATGAGACAGTTTTCTTATGTCTTCCCTACTTGCTCTGCCAATACAGGCAGTTCCTTTCCAGCCTTTCTTTACTTTCTGTCACCTTTTAGAACACTGTCTCAATAAGGTAGAATTTCAGCACAAAGACATCTGATAGCATGAGTCTTTGTGGTTAAATACATACTGAATTGTCCTTAAGTTGGGAATATTAGGAGGTATACCTAACCCTTACTTTTATTTCGATAGGGAGTCTGGCTTCTTTAATTTGTGTAATGTTGAAGATTCATTCACACTGTTTGATGTGTTTGCAATCCATTACTTTGATTGCTCAATATTAGGTCAGTGTGCAGAGATGGCATAATTAGGTTATACATTGTTAGTTGATAGGCATTTATAGTGTGTAACTCCTATGTGCACTACAAGCTGCTTTCAGACGGACATTTGTCATTTCTATTAAATAAGTACTTAGGAATGGGACTGCTCAACAATAGAATGTTCCTTTAAATATGTAGGAAACAAAACTCTTCTAAAATGTCATCTCCACTTTTAATGTACACCTTTCTTGTTTATTTTGTACTTTCCACTGCAGATTGCTTTAAAGAAAGTCTATACACTATGATTGTATCTTCATTTCCTTCCTGTTAGAACAACTTCCTTCTTACTTTCTACTGAACCTTTCTCTCTCAAGCCCTGTGGACTATTTAAAAATTTCCATGGCCTATTTAAGGGTGTGTTGTTTAATTTCCAGGGATTGGAAGATTTACCTGTTGTCTTTCTGCCATCGATTTTTTGTTAATTCAATTGGTTAAAGAATATGTTTGTGTATGCTGACAAATTCTTTTATATTGCTAAGGCTTCTTTTATGAATCATAAACTAGTTCTTGATGAATACTTGATGTGCACCTAAGAATAATGAGCATATTGCTGTCTGGTGTGATGAATTCTAAAAATACCAAGTAGAATTCATTGTTTAGTTCTTTCATGGCTTTGCTGATTTGCTGTCAGCTACCTCTAACTGACTGATCAGGAAACACACTACTTTGTAATCACAGGATTTTATTTCTATTCTCCACTCCCTTCAATTTCTCTTAATGGTCTGACATTTTCTTTTTCATGTTCATATGTAATTACAACCATTATTGCTTCTGGTGAGTTCACAATTCTTGATTCTATTGATGGCAATGTAAATTATTCTTATAAATCTTTGGCTAAAACAGTAACAACAAAATCCAGGTTTCATGCCCTTGTGCATTCATTGAAGAGTTAATTTAGGGTATGTGATGAGAAATAGTATTAAAGGCTGGTCATCTTCAAGTTTTTTAGATGCATGTTTGTGTATTACTGTCCTTAATGGCTGTATAAATGAACACACCCCTGACTCAGCAGCTTGTAAACTTTAAGGGTAGAGTAGATTATATTACCAGGAGTATGCTCTCCATTCAATTCCTTGAGATTTTTATAATGTTCTGATACTTTTTTAATGTTTATATGTAATTATATTTGTTTTTATTTCTGGTGGGCATGTGTGTGTGTGTGTGTGTGTGTGTGTGTATGTGTATGTGTCTGCGTCTGAATGTGTATACACACATGATTAGGCCATAGGGAAGCCTCAGACACTGTTTGTCCAGATCCATCCTCTTATTTTTTTTTGACACTGGGTTGCTCATTGAGAACTTTGAGGGGCTCATTCATTAGCTAAGCCAGCCTGTGATGATCTACATATCTCTGCTTCTCCAGTGATCCAACTATAATTGTGTGTCACCACATCCACTTTTTTATTTTGCATGAGTTTTGAGAATTGAGCTCATGTTTTCATGCTTGTGTAGCAAATATTTCATAGATTCAGTTATGTTTTTAACCCCTAGTTCACTCTATTAGCCAATGTGTAGCTTAGGTTTTTTTTTTTTTTTAACTTGACCCATCCTGGAGTTAGCTATGAAGAAGAAACATCAACTGAAGAATTGCCTTGCTATGGGATGTCTTTCTGTACGCTTTGAATATGTGTTGCTCTTAGTGGTTGATAAATGAAGCTCTTTGTCCAGTAGTGAGACAGAATAAGGTTAGGCAGTAGATTTGAAGTGGAGAGAGAGAAGAAGAAAGGAGAATGGGGCAGATGCTGCGAGCCCCTTCCAGGAGAAGCAAGATGTGAAAGTACTGGTAAGCCATGCAGCCAGTACTAAGCCATGCATAGATTAATAGAAATGGGCTGATTTAAGTTTTAAGAGCTACCTATTGAGAAACCTGAGCCATTAGGCTATACAGTTTGTAAGTAATATAAGCCTCTGTATATTCACTTGAGTCTGAGCGGCTGTGGGACTGGGCGGGACACAGGAAAACTTCCCACTACATTGCCTTGGTCATATTGGCCTATGAGCATGTCTGAGGAACATTTGTTTTGCTGGTGAGTGATGTGGGGAGGCCCAGTCTACTGTGAGCAGCACCATTCTTAGAAATTTAGACTTGTGTTATATACAGAGGGTACCTGAACATGAGCACAAGATGATGCCAGAGAACAAGCCAATATGCATAATTCTCCAGTGATTTTTGCTTCAATTTCAGCTTGAAATCCTGCCCTGAATTCCTTCAAACAATGGATTATGACCTGACAACATAAGCTGAATTAATTCTCCCTTTTCCTGCACTATGTTGCTTGAGTTTCTTGTAGCTAGCACCTGTTAGGTTCTATTTCAACAATTCATTGTATCAACTCCTCTGTTTTAGTGCCTATGCTTAGATCACTCCTCAGTTCAATTGGAAACAGCCAGATGGTTCTGAATGTCAGTGCTTCCTGTGTTCTGTGTAGTTCCTTGGTGCCTGACTTCTTTGTCCTCTGCTAGAAAGATGGAGCTTTAACTAAGCTGTCCTGAGTCACTTCCTACAACTATGATTGTGCTAACCTTAAAGTCACACATTGAGGGAGACACATTTGTTGTCAGAGACAGCAGATGAATCGACTAGGGTAGCTGAGTAGAGCGTGAGGCTGAGGAAAATACAGAGATGGAAGAATAGACAGAGACAGAAAATTAGTGCCAGGAGGGTTTCTGGTCAGTACCAAGCAATCCCTGAGTTTATTTCACAACTAGCTTACACACAAACTGAAAGGCTAAGCTAGAACAAAGCACAGCATAGACAGTCTAGCCTGTTCTTGAATCAAGGAGCAGGCAGTTTCGTTCTATCAAACATGTGCCACCCGCTGACATCAGCAGCCTGCCTAGAATTGGACATTTGCTAAATAATTAGTTCTTTTCCACAAGCTAATCAGGACTTTCTCACAGCCCCTGTACTTTTCCCAGGAGCCTTATGAGAGGTTTCTCACAGCTTCTGAAGAGACTAGAGCAAGTAAGCTTTGAACTCTTTTGGGTCAGAATGAACTTCAGCATCAAGCTGAGTCACTGTGGGAAACTGAGTCACCATGGGCTCCCACAATTTTCTTACTGGAAAGGGAAATTCTTTCCCTTAAAGTTGATAAATCCTTTGTCTTTCCCCTACTTCCTCATTCTAGTTAACAGTGATTGCCAAGAATTTCCTGAACAAAGAAGCTCTGGTGAGTTGTTTTCCTTATCAGGTTGGTCATTAGACAAGTCTATGCAGGATTGTCTGTTTATTAATTGATGGAGAATGGAACAGCACACTCTGGGCAGTGCCATTCCCTGGGAAGGAGATCCTGGGCTATAGAAGGAAATCAGTATGTGAGCCAGAAACCTAGCCAGTAAGTAGCATTCCTCCATGGTCTCTGTTTTGGGTTCCTGCCTCAATGACAACTGCAACATGTGAACAGAAACAAATACTTTCTTCCTTTAAGATGTTTACGGTCAGGGTATTTTATCACAGTGACAGAAGGAAAACTAGAATGGTCACTATGGCAGTTGGGATGATATAATTCACAAATCATTTCATACATTGTATTTTTATTTTTAAAACTTAAGAAATTTTATTTTTATCAGAATAATAGCTGTGCTGGCTCTAAACACTGTATTTTATTATTTAGTGACAACTAACATTTTTGGTTAGCACTCAAGACCAATTTCATTTTATGTCTATTCCTGTATAATCTGTTGTCTAGTCCAACTACTAAGAACTCATGACTGGGTGTTGCATGTTCAAAAAGGAGAGAAGTTACTACTTTCCTGCTATATATGGTAACTTTTCTCAGTCTTTATCTTTGCTAAAGTGTGCTGTCTGAAGAGAAAACTCTTTCTCACAGACCCTGCAGCCCTTCAGTGGCATTTTGAGTATCTTTCGCCCGTGCTACCAGCATGCATACCAGGGATGTTATTTTGTGTGCATATCTTCATTCCTTAGTGTCATTCCTGACTGATTTCACTGTCAGAAACATAGTTCACAAAATTCTAGTTCCACAAGGTGAAGGTCAGGTAGAGAAAAGAAAATCCTCCATGGTAACTAAGTTTTAAAATAATTTATTTAGAGAAGAATAAATTCCTTTAATTTAAAATCTATCAATATTTTATTTGCTTACATACATTATGGATCATGAATAGCAATGTACAGCATGGAGATTTCAACTCATTGACCATAAAACCCATGGGAAATTTAGTAGATTTATGTATGTAACAACAATTAATGAATAAAGAAGACATGAATTTGAAAGAGAGCAAGAAAGGATATTTGGGAGGCTTTGAGGAGAAGAATGTGTAAGATGAATCTTAGAAGGTCTTATTAGTAAAAGCAAACCCAGAGCCAGGTATTGGGGTGAACGCTGAAAGATCAGAGAAACAGAACAAGCCACATCCAACCTCACCTTGCCAGCTTCTTAGCTGATCTTGTTTCCTCAAACTGGAAGCCTTTGAGTCCTCACCTGAATGGCTCTCAGCTGAAGTGCTGCTCAAATCCTAAAAGCTTAAAAAGGCTCTAGTTCCTGGTCCTCATGCCTTATATACCTTTCTCCTTCCTGCCATCACTTCCTGGGATTAAAGCATGTGTCTTTCCTAAGCAAGACATGATATCTCAAGTGCTGGGATTAAAGGTGTATGCCACCATGCCTGACTCTGTTCTCAGTGTGGCCTTGAACTCACAGAGATCCAGATGGATCTCTGCCTCCTGAATGCTAGGATTAAAAGCGTGTGCTACCACTTCCTAAACTCTATGTTTAATATAATGGCTTCTCTGTTCTCTGACCCCCAGATAAGTTTATTGGGGTGCATAATATATCAACCACATTTCCCCTTTTTTGTTTAAAATAAAAAAATTAATAACTAATATAAGAAAAAGTATATACAATTATACAGTCAAGATTACATTAACAATGTCTAGTCCATTAACAAGTGACAGATTCATACAAAAAACTCCATTATATATATATATATATATATATATATATATATATATATATATACCATCCAGTCTATTAACATTTGACAAATTCAGACAAAAAATTTTAAAAAAAAACTCCATTATATACATTAACAATGTCCAGTACATTAACATTTGACAAATTAAGACAAAAAATTTCATTACTTATCCTATTTAAAACAAGCAGTTCCTTTTTAAAAGTAGATTCAATAATCTACCTTTTATCTTATCAAGAAAGGGAAGGGGAAAGAGGATATAATTATCTTATAATGAAAAGGATAGAATAAATTTAAACAATTAAATAGCTGTCATCTAGGCATTTATTTGGGTAAAAGAGCCATATAGTGCCTGGTTATATGTTGTTATATGTTATGCTTTGGACAGACAAATAATTTTCTATTTTATGTTGTCAGGTATGGCCCTTTAAGAACAGTTTCCTTTGACTCCCTGAAAAGCAAATGCAGCCTGAGAAAAATGAGTCCCACTCTAATCCTCCTTTTCTACCCAAAGGGAGCAGTAAGTTGATAGGACATCTGTGGAAAATTTGTCAGCTCTAGTTACCATTGAATAGTTCACTGCATGAACCTGTCGTGTTCATCTCAGTCAAAATCAGCTTGATAGACAGCAGATACCTCCCATCTTCTGATGGCAGTGAGAAGGAAAAAGACAAACCAGATATTTCTGCATGCTTTCAAAGAGTATTGAAAGTGTTAATTTGTTTTTTATATTTAATTTTTTAATATTTATGTCTTGTTTATTGAACTATGTTTTACACACAATAAAATTCACCCATTTAAAGTATAGGATTTGTCAGGGTTCTCTAGAGTCATAGAACTTATGGAATGAATCTCTATCTCTGTCTCTATCTCTATCCATATCCATATCCATATATCTATATCTATATCTATATCTATATCTGTATCTATATCTATATGGGAATTATGACTTAGAGGCTGTGGTCCAACAATGGCTAGTTATAAATGGAAAGTCCAAGATTCTAGTAGCTGCTCAGTTCCAGAAGGCTGGATGTCCCAGCTGGAATGGATGTGCTGACAGGGCAAGGGCATGCAGGAAAATGAACTCTTCTTTCTTCAATTGCCCTTTAATAGACTTCTGTAGCTGAAAGTTCTTCTGTGTCCCAATGGGCTCCCATGGCCCCATCTGAATCTATCTTATTGTGAATCTATTGCTTTAAACTGCAGAATGACTAGTACTGAAATGGCAGCTTTGGCTGCTGGCTCCACCCATCTCAGCTTTCCAACATGGCTGAACTACTTCTACCACCTGTTCTGGGGGAACCATGCTCATTGCTGACTCTGTGAAGCAGTGGGTCTATGCTTCCATCCGGCAGTGTGTATCCCAAAAAAACTTTTCTTTTTTTTTTATTTTTTATTTTGTCTGTAATAGCAAAAGCTGTATCCACCATACATCATGCTGTGCAACTTGCAGACACCTCTGTGTACCACGGCTGGAATCTGCCATGCTGTGTTTTAGCCTGCATGCTGCGAACCTGCCATACTGTAGCTCAAGCCCGCAGGCCTCAGGCATCTCTGTATCACACCTTTCCCGAGAGACACAACTAGGAAGCTGCTCTTGGCTCCATTTTAGAACCATTTTTTAATGCTTTCTCAGGTTTGGGTAGAATTTCTTGCCCCACATTGGACACCATTTGTAGCTGAAAGTTTTTCTGTGTCCTGCCTGGCTCCTGTGCCCCCACAGTCCCATAGCCATTCAGACCCAAGTAAACACACAGAGGCTTATATTATTTTTAAACTATGGCCATGACAGGCTTCTTGCTAGTTAGCTCTTATATCTTAAATTAACTCATTTTTATTAATCTATGTTTTGCCATGTGTTTTATGGCTTTACCAGTCTGCTGGCATGTTGTTCCTTCAGTGGCGGCTGGCATCTCTCCCCGCATCCTCACCCCACCTTCCTCCTGTCTCTCTGTTTAAATGTCCTAACTGCCCCTAAGCTGCCTTACATAGGCCAAATGGCTTTATTTATCAACTAATCAAAGCAACACATATTCACAGTGTACAGAAAGACATTCCCCATCAGACTTCTAGCAGAAGGAGTGGCCCAGATTAAAGGTGTGCCTTTCAGCCTCAAGGTCTAGATTAAAGGCATGTGTCATCCCTCAAGATCCAGATTCAAAGCCTGTGTCTTCTTGCCTCAAGAACCAGATCACAAGTGTGCCCTCCATTTATGGATTGTAGTTGATTCCAGATATAGTCAAGTTGACAACCAAGAATAGCCATCACAATCCACCCCTTGCCAACTTGACACACAATCATATCTCCTTGTGTCATAATTAATTTCCAAATGAAAAACAATAACCAGTTCATAAAAACACTAATAACTATCACATGTATAATCACATGCACATTATATATTTAACCAGGTAATAACTATGCCTATCATGATATAATTGTCCCTCATATAACCACAAATGCATTGTAAATTTAGAATAGCAGTAATGTCCCTTGGGGAACATCCTTCTAGTATCATATTTAATATGATAGCCATTGATATTCTCTTAATTGATGTTAGAACATATGATAAGGAAATTGAAAGAAAACACAAATATCTTTACGAATATATTCTTAAGCAATTATAACAAAAGCACTCATGTCAGTTACAATATTTATTTCTGCAACTAGTCATATAACCTTAGATGATATTTAGAACTACCTTCCTCCACTACCCATTCTGTATTTCCTCTTCTCTCTGCAGGCACTTAAGCAGTAGAAGTGACTCATACCTTCAGTCCTGATGGGTTTGTCCCCTTTGTCATTCTTTGGCATGGTAGCACTAAGAGATGCCCCAAAGTATCTTCTACACTCCAGGCATAATCCTTCTTGCCTCCACTGTGGAGAGACAATCCAATTTCCCCATGGTTATCTGGATCTTACCCCTCCTAACACTGTTATTCCTTTCTTAACCTGTTGGTTTGTAGGCATTAGAAGTAAACTGACCAACAGGAATCCAAGCTTCCAGTTCAATGGAATGTTTGTTGGGGCTAATGACAAAAGTCCTCACTACTCTGGAACCAAAACTTCAAGGTCAACAGAACTTACGGTGGTAGGAACAAGAAGCAAAAACTTTTCTAGTGGGTTACTAGGGGTGATAGTGAGTGAAACTATTCCCCTTTCCAACTCTTGATTCCTGCACCCTGGATCCTGGCTATGGAAGAAACAGTTCCATCTGTTGGATGCTGATTCAAAGCATATACTGCCTTCTGGAGAATCCTGCACCAGATTTCCATGCTGCTGACACCTAACTGATGCTGTATCTTTAAAAAGTCATTCCATCCTTATATTAAGCCAACTGCTTCAGAATGGTGGGAAACATGGTAGGACTAATGGATTCCATGATTGTTGGCCCCCTGTCTCATTTCTCTAGCTGTAAAGTGAGTTCCCTGGTCAGAAGCAATACTGTGTGGAATACCATGTTGGTGGATCAGGCATTCTATAAGTCCATGGATGGTGGTTTTGGCAGAAGCATTACATCCAGGAAAGAAAAATCTATAACTAAAATAACTCTCTATTCTAGTAAGGACAAAGCATTGTCTTTTCCATGGAGGAAATGGTCCAACATAGTCAACCTGCTACCAGGTTGCTGTATGATCACCCAGGAAATGATGTCATATCTGGGGCTAAGTGTTGTTCTCTGTTATTGCTAGATCTGGCATTCAGTAGCAGCTGTAACCAGGTCATCCTTGGAGAGTGGATATCAATGTAATTGAGCCCATGCATAATGTCCATCTCTGCCACCATAACCACTTTGTTCATGGGCACATTGGTCAATGACAGGGATGGCTGAGGAAAGAGGCTGACTGTCCACAGAATGGGACATCCTATATACTTGATTATTGAACTCTTCCTCAGCTGAAATCACCTTTTGCTTAGCATTTACATGGGACACAAGTATCTTCACATCTTTTGTTCATTTGGAGAGATCTATTCACATACTTCTTCCCCAGATATCTTTCCCACCAATGTTCCAATCATGCTTTTTTCAAGTCCCTGACCATCAATCCAGTCTATTGACTATAGCTCATGAATCAGTGAACAATCATACATCTGGCCACCTCTCTTTCCAAACAAAGTGTTATGACTATAAGTACTGCCTGAAGTCCTGTCCACTGTGAAAATTTCTCTTTGTCAGTATCTTTCAGAGTTGTACCAGAAAGGGGTTGTAATGCTGAAGCTGTCCTATCTACTTCTTGGTGGTGCCTAACCGTACTGTCTAGAACCATCAGTAAACCAGTCCCTAGTCTTCTCTTCCTCAGTCAACTGATCATAGAGAACACCCCATGAGCCTATAGGTACATGCTTAGCATTGTAACAGGAGTAGAAATCGCAGGCATTTGGGCAACTTCTTCATGAAGCTTGCTAGTGCCTTCAGGACCTGCTTGGGCCTGATCTTGTATATACCACTTCATTTTGATAATAGATTGTTTTGGACAACCTACTTCAGTGGGTTCAATAATACCCAGCTCATGATGGGCAGTTCAGGTTTCATGATAACCTGATGACCCATTGTCCAACATTCGGTTTTCAATGAAGGCTTAATAGCAGGCCAAGAGCTGTCTTTCAAAGGGAGAACAGTTTTCTGTGGGTGATGGTAGAGACTTGCCCCCAAATCCTAAAGGTCTCTTCTGTGTTTCACTTATGGGGACCTGTCAAAGGTTACAAAAGGCATCCCTATCTGCCACTGACACCTCAAGTGCCATAGAATCTGCTGGTTCATATGGTCCAAATGGTAGAGCAGTCTGCACAGCAGCCTGGACCTGTTGAAGAGCCTTCTCCTATTCCAGGTGCCACGCCACACAAAGCTAGCAGCTTTCTGAGTCACTTGGTATATGAGTTGGAGTAACATACCCAAGTGAAGAATGCGCTGTCTCCTGACTCCAAATGGGCCTACTAAATATTGTGGTTCTTTCTTGGTGATAGAGAGGCTAGGTGCAATAACTTATTGTGATTATATACTGTGTACCCCAATAAAATTTGCCTGAAGATCAGAGAACAGAACAAGCCACTAGATTAAACACAGAGGCCAGGCAGTGGTGGCACACAATTTTAATCAGAGCACTCAGGAGGCAGAGATCCATCTGGATCTCTGTGAATTCAAAGCCATCCTGGACTACAGGAGATTGAGTCAGTCTAGGAGACAAAACAGAGCCAGACAGTGGTGGTACACAACTTTAATCTCAGTACTACGAAGCACACACACTTTTAATCCCAGGAAGTGATGCCTGGGGATGTTGTTCAAATTCTTAAACTGTCTTTTTTAATAATAAAAAATAAAACCCTGAGCCAGATATTGAGGTAAGTGCTGAAAGATCAGAGAGACAAAGGAACAAGCCACAGCCACCACCTCTTACCTCACCAACTCCTCAGCCCGAAAGAGCTTCAGACAAAAGGCTTCTAGCTGAATGAGGTTCCTCAGCTGAAAAGGCATCAGCCAGAAAAGCCTCTAGCTGAAAGGGATGCTTCTACTGAAAAGCCTCTAGTTCCTGTCTCCTTATGCCTTATATACCTTTCTCTGCCCCATGAGTACTAGGATTAAAGGTGTGTGCCACCACTGCCTGGCCTCTGTGTTTAATGTAGTGGCTTGTTCTGTTCTCTGATCTTCAGGCAAATTTTATTAGGATACATAATATATCACCACAACTTATCCTTCACATTAGAAGGAATATCTCTGCATGCTCCACACCACTGGACTCCTAAGAATTTGACTGAGGTAGAAGGCCCTTGAATTCCAGTTGGATTTATTTCTCATCCTCTGACACACATATCTATCACCAATGTGTTCAGAGTGGTTGCTACCTTCCACTCACTTGGTCCAGTCAGCCTATGTAATCAATATAGTGCACTGGTGTAATATTTTGTGGAAGAGACAGATGATCTAGATCCCTTCTAACTAAGTTAAGACACAGTTATCTCTGAGGCAAAGCAGTAAATGTATACTGCTGGCCTTGCCAACTGAGAGCAAATTGCTTCTGGGTCCTTATGGACAGGTACTGAGAAAAGGGCATTTGCTAGATCAATAGGTGCATACCTTGTACCAGGAGATGTGTTAATCTGTCCAAGTAAGGACACTACATCTGGTACAGCAGCTGCAGTCAGAGTTACTACCAGACTGAGTTTTCCATAGTCTACTGTCATTCTCCAAGATTCATCTGTCTTCTGCACTGGGCAGATAGGAGAATTAAAGGGAAATGTGGCAGGTGCCAACACTACTGTATCTTTCAAGTCCTTGAGGGTGGCACTAATTCCTGTAATTTCTCCAGGGATGCTATGCTGGTTTTGTTTCAATATTTTCTTTGGCAAAGGCAATTCTAAATGCCTTTCCAACCATAATAGCCTTCACTCCACAGGTCAGGGTATGAATGTGAGAATTCTGCCAAGTTCTAAGTATATCTATCCCAATTATCCCATCTGAAACTGGATAAATAACCACAGGATGAGTTTGGGGACCTACTGGACCTACTGTGAGTCAGCCATCAGCCAAAACTCCATTAATCACCTGGCCTCCATAAGCCCCTACTTTAACTGGAGGGTCACAATGTTTCTTGGGATCTCCCAGAATCAGCATACCCAATTCAGAAGCAGTACCCAAGAGACCCTGGAAAGTCTGATTGTTTTCTTTCCCCAGTGTACAGTTACTCTTATAAAAGGCCTTAGGTCTCTCTGGTGAAGAACTGGAGAAAGGCTAACTGTAAAACTTTTAGGTGTCTTATCAGGATCTTTCCTCAGGGGAACTCAAGGGGTTCTCAGTCTGCAAACTGGCTCAAGTCTGGAAATTGATTCACTGGCTGAGATTGCCTTTTGCCATGACCCAATACATCCTTTCTTTCCTTTGTTTGAGAATTTTTCTGCTTATATAAATCAAACAGAAATGCAGTAGGCTTCTTATCTGTTTCATGCCTAGAAACACCAAGATTGATTAGCCAGTGCCAAAAGTCTGTTCGAGTCATTCCACTATAAAGTTCACTGTGCCTATTCTGACCACTATAGGTTAGGCCACTTTGAACATTGTTTTGCCTACATTGCCCATTATGATAATTATGATCACCTTGCCTCTGGCAATTCAGTGCTGCCACCTGGCCCTTGCTACTTTGGGGCCCAATTAAACCCATTGCATTCAATTTGCCCAGTTGAGTAGCAAGACCTCCAACCCTAAGGATCTGACAGAAAGAAAAGGGCAACAGAAAAACTTTTCAAGTGGGCTGGTGCCCCTCTTGCCATTTTGCATCTTATAGGATTCATGAAGGGCTTGTCGTCTGGGCCTTCCCATTGGAGGATTAGATTTTACAAAGTGTACCCACTGCAGCACTGCAACTTCCCTGAGTCTTAAAACCCCTTCATCAACACTAAACCAAGAGATACCAGGCATCTCCAACTCCTTTTCAGTAGGCCATCTTTGGATAAATGCTTCAGCCAACCATTCAAACAAGCTTTGCACACCTTTTAAAACTGTGCGAGCTTCCATATTAAACCTAGAGTCTTCATTCAGAGGGCTCATATCAATAAATTCAACCTGATCTAGTTTTGTGTTTTTCCCACCATTATCCCACACCCTTAAAATCTATTCTCACACATATTCCCCAGACTTCTGCTTGAACGAATTAGCAAAATCATTAAGCTACTTTGTAGTGTAGCTCACTTCCTCATGGACTACAGTACTTTCTACCTCCCCTCTAGAAGCCTGCTTTGTCTTGAGTCTGGCTATAAGTCCAAGGGCAACTATTGGTGAGCCTTGAGAGATGTCAGTATTATCTTCAGATGTGGCATTTCCTTCAGAAAAAGTCACTGCTGGATTAGCAGACACTGAAGGATGAATTTCCTCAGTGAAAGGTGAAAAGGGCAATGTTTCAAGGGGTGAGGCTGTGGGTACTACTGCCTTAGGTGGGTGAGATAAACCCCTGAGAATCTGAGGGTTCAAAGTTCTTGACTTCAGTAGGGTCCTCCCACACATCTCCATCCCAAGCTATAGGATCCCAATCTTCACCAACTAATGCCCTTACTTTAACCACTGAAACCCTCTGAGACTGAGACTTGAATTTTCATTGTAGTTCAGCTAAACCTTATAATGAGGGCTTCAGTTTGATTTTCTGCAACTCAAGCTCTATGGCTGCAAGAGAGAAGATTCTCTTCCAAGACACAGTTAGAAATCTTTAGACTGTTTACTTGAATCTGGATCCTGTCAATTTTATCGCTAATTGCATTGTTGTCCTTCAACCTATTTTGAAGTTGGTTAATTTTGTCATGGAGCTCATTCCTATCCTTTAGCAATTTATCCAGAGATACTGAGAGCAATCAACAAGCAGCATTATTTTCCTTATTTCTCCTTAAAACTGTCAAAAATTTCAAAAATAACATCACTAAATCCATTGCCACCCACTGTTGATGAATCAAGATAATTAAAGGCATTTATGTCTTTAAGTTTGAAATATAGTTTACACCATGGGCTTTCAGTACTTTCTGAGCTCCCAGGAAAGGAAGTGACTGGAGAGGCTAAAGGTGCTGGTGAATTAAATAGCCTATTCCAGATACTTAAAAGGTTCATCTTTATACTTCTGTTTCTCTAGAACCACTCTGATACTAAAAATCTGTATTAGTCAGTGTTCTCTAGAGTCATAGACCTTATGGAATTAATCTCTCTCTCTCTCTCTCTCTCTCTCTCTCTCTCTCTCTCTCTCTCTCTCTCTCTCTCTCTGTGTGTGTGTGTGTGTGTGTGTGTGTGTGTGTGTGTGTGTAAGGGAATTTATTAAGAAGATTTATAGGCTGCAGTTCAACAATGGCTAGTTGTGAATGGAAAGTCCAAGAATCTAGTAGCTGCTGAGTTCCAGGAGGCTGAGTGTACCATCTAGAATTGATGTGCTGACAGGCAAGGGTGAACAGGAGAAGAATGAACCCTTCCTTCTTCCATTGCTCTAGTACAGACTTCAGCAGAAGGGATGGCCCAGGTTAAAGGTGTGTCTTCCAGCCTCAAAGTTTGGATCAAAGGTGTGTTGTCTTCTTGCCTCAAGAACCTGATTACAAGTGTGCCCTCCTTTCTGGATCATAGTTTTTTTCCAGATATAGTCAAGTTGACAACCAAGAGTAGCCATCACAGGAGTCAATGAATTTTGATAGATTTACATATTCATATAAGCACCACCATGCTCAAGATTCAAAATATTTTCATTACCCTAAAAAAAGTCCCCACATGACCTTGAAGTCAATTACCCTCCCCCACAGTGTCTGGCATTAAATGACGTGTTTTCTATCCATATGGATTTGTATTTCTTTACTGTCACATGAAGCAAATTATAGTGTGACGGGTTTGGAGTTTTGATGATGATTTCATTCAAACCCCTTTTCAGATTTATCATTTTTGTTGCACATAGTAATATTTTCATTCTTTGAATTGATAGTTTTTCTTTTTAAAAACATTATTTATATCTGTTACAAACTTTTCTGTACATTAAAGTTAAAATATTTGTTACTTTCCATTTTCATTTTTTTTTAATTTTATTATAATTAAAATAGTATTGCAATATTTTCCCTTCCCCTTTCCTCCATTTAATTCCTCCTATGTCCTCTCCCTCCAACTCCTCCTATGAGTCCCCTTATTCTATATCTACATATACATACATACACACACACATTAACACATAAATATGTAAATATAACCTGCTGAATCTGCTTAGTGTTGCTTAGGTGCATATAACTACAGGGCTAACCACCGTGTATTGGATAATCAATTAATGGTCTATCCTAAGACTAATTCTCCCTCTTTCAGTGGTCCTCTGTTGCCTATAGTTCTTTTTCTAAGGGTGGAGGTCCCGTGGGAAATTTTCACTTTCATGTTAACAGAGTCACCTCCTAGCTCAGGTCTTGTTAGGGAGCCATATTGTTGAGACTTCATGGGTGGCTTCCTTGTCATTTGTAGGAGACACGAATGCACAGCAGGCTTCTGGTTCCTCCAACTCTTATAGTCTTTCTTTCTCCTCTTCCTTAATGTTCCCTGGGCCTTAGGTGAAATATTAATTTTTAAGGATTATAAACTCAAAGAAGCTTGTTTTTAAGAAGATATGTGCTGGAATTTCATGTGGCGTTATGGTTAAGAACATTGGCTAGTTTAGATCAAGAATCTGCTGTGAATGGAGATATGAATGGAGGCTTTTTTGTCACTCTCTTTTCTTTTGTAGACTTCGAGTGTTTATCTATTTCCAAGTTTATTCAGGGAATAATCTATGGCAATGCCATGTGTTTTGTATGTGACAAGTGCAATCTGATGTGACAAAGTGAATCTTATTGTTCAACTGAAGTCGCTTGTGAACTACAAAGACCCACAATGATATCATTATATTTGGGAAATTCATCTGTCCCTTGAGAATAATTTTTACAAGGTAGAGGGAAGAACCATTAAAAATTTCATAATCAATATTATTACCTTAATTCAAATTATCATTGTCTTTCTGTGACTCTCTTTACCAATGGTCATCTGCCTTTTAGTACGTGAGCCTAGCTTCCACATTTTACAGCAGTATTGCTGTTGTTAGTACTGTGGATAATAGAGTTAACATTAAGTATTAGAAAATGAAAGAGATATTTCTAAATATTTCCCATGCATTCTCTCACTTAATCATGATCATTACAGTTCTGAGGTTAACAGGAAAGTTTCCACCATAATTCATGATACCAGTGGGATAACCAACATGACAAGGAAATTAGCCATTATGTTCAAGGTCACCAAAGTAAGAGGAGGTCAAGATGGAATTAGAAGCCACATAGTAATCTTTGTTTAGAGCTTTAGTGTTTTCTTATGCTACAGTATAATATACTATGCAATTTTAAAGTAAGAGTTCTGAACTAAAAAGTATCCCAGATTCTAGACTGAGCACCATGTCATCTATGTGCCTTAGACAAATCATTGAATCTATTTAAGCCTTAGTGTGCTAAGCTGTAAATTAAGATGAGAAAGACACACAATTCTTATAAGTATTTGTAAGGATTAAAGATGTTTATTCGTGGGCATGGAGGACAGGATAAATGATCAGTAATTGTTACCTGTTACCATGACACCCACCACTATTTTTCTGAGAATGTTATAAATGTTTCTACAAATAAACTCGTTGAGTTCCCTTAAGAAGTTCTGCCAAAGTCTTATCTGAAATAATAACAATAAAGAAAATACTTAGCAAACTGTAAAAGTTTAGTATGCTTCAAGCCAAAGACAAGAGTTCCTTCAAGAAAACGTTGTTTTAAATCAATTGTGACTTCTTTACTTTTTTCTTTTTCAAAAGGAGAGAGTTCAATATCATCATCCTAATCTTCACCAACTACCATATATATGGTCAAAGACAAAAAAGTGTGTAACATGGGTGCCCCAATCAGCAAAAGAACAGTATTCTGCCCCTCATACACGGCCACTGACCACACACACAACTCCAGGACTTCACTCTTCAGGGATCCTTCTTTGTCCCAATCACATTCATAATCTGTATTACAAAACTGAGGAATTACTTATTCAAGAAATGTTCTAATTATTTTTGGAAGGTATTGTATGGATTTACTTAATATCAGTAATAACAACAACAACAACAAAAAGAGATTTACCTCCTATAAAAGACTCAAGAAGCAATACAGCCTTAAGGAATATGAGGAGCTGAAAAAGACTTGCTTGAAAGTCTAAACAGTCCTGAGTAAATGTGTTGTGTCTGACATAGACACAAGTATTTCCAGGACCCAATGCCTCAGACCCATGGAAATGGCAAACTCTTTCCTGGATGGGTGAGGTTTGGGGAAATGACAAAGCTTTTCTGATTGTTATGGAAGTGTGGGCAGTGTGTGTAAGTATGAAGTATTTAGGGACAATCGATTAGTGTGTGCCAAAAATGGCCCCTGCGTCTTCCTCCTCCCAGATGCTCACAGGCTGAGGCTACCTTTAACTCCTCCCTCTGTGCTGTGCGGAGTAAAAGTTCCCAGGCTCAGGGCTGCTGTTTCCATGGTGTGGCTCCATCCGAGTGCTCACAGTCCATCTGAGCCCAGTTCTTTCTGTGCAGGTGTCTCTGTGCCTGCTCCTTCTTCAATCCATCTCCTCCCCAGACAGGGTTCCAGGACCCAGCCAGGAATCCATTTTAAAAATTGTTTCTCTTGTTTTTGAGATTGCAACATAATTGCATCATCCTTCCCTCCTCCCTCTCCCCTCCAAACCCTCCCACACATCCTTTCTAATTTTCTTTAGAATCTATGGTCTCTTTCTTCATTAATTGTTTTATGGTGTTTATTGTACTAAAAATGTTCTCCCATTTCAAAGAGGTTCACAAATCCAAACCATTTCTCACAGATTTTATAATTTTGCAGTAAATTAATTTATTCTTTTAAAAAATTCCTTATTTTGGGATACTCAGTTAAAATACTTGTCTCAAATCACATTGTTCTGTGGGCTTTGTTAGTTTCACATTTGAGTCTCCCAGGGCAGAATCCTGTAGGGAAAATAATATTGTAGTCATGACATGGTGCCTTTTCTCCTCCAGCACTTTCTGTAGTTCCTAAGTCTCTTAATTTGCATCATGTTGTATTGCCTTTCTTTGTTGTATTGCCTTACAGTCTATGGCTCTCATCTAAGTATATCATTATGTATCAGCAAGTGCATTATGGTTCTTAATGATAGTCTTTGTTTCTTTTTATTTTTCATTTTTATTCATTCTTTGAGAATTTTATAATGTAATTTCAATATATTCACCCCCATCTCCTTCCAGATCTACCTCACTTCCCAACCCATTCAACCTTGTGTCCTCTTTTTTACTTGTTACCCTTGTCAAATGTATGAAGTACAGTTTATACTGCCTATATACTCACTCTTGGAAGTATGTCCTTTCACTGAGGCATGGTCAACTCACCAGAAGCTGTACTTTTAAAAAGATTGACTCTCCTCCCACAGAAGCTGTCAAGTACAAACAGCTAATTAGCAAGGGGTGAGACTTGGTGCCCACCTTTCCTCTCCACACTAGGATTTTGTCTGGCTTGAGTGTGGACATGTCTTGTGCACACTATCACAACTGCAGTGAATTCATATGTTCCACTACCCTGCTGTGTCTGGAAAACACTGTTTCCTCCTAGTTGTCTACTGCCTTACTGTCTTACAATCATTCTGTCCCCCTTTGATCCCTGATCCTTGGGAAGAAGAAGTGTGATAAAGATATTCCATTTAGTGCTTAGCAAGCCATGGTTCTTTTTTTTTTTTTTTTTTTTGTTTTGTTTTTTGTTTTTTCGAGACAGGGTTTCTCTGTGTAGCTTTGCGCCTTTCCTGGGACTCACTTGGTAGCCCAGGCTGGCCTCGAACTCACAGAGATCCGCCTGGCTCTGCCTCCCGAGTGCTGGGATTAAAGGCGTGCGCCACCACCGCCCGGCAAGCCATGGTTCTTTAAAGGCAAAGCAATAGTAAGTCATCTTGCTTCTTTAAAACTAAAAGTCTGGCCAGGCAGTGGTAGTGCATGCCTTTAATTCCAGCACTTGGGAGGCAGAGCCAGGTGCATATCTGTGAGTTTGAGGACAGCCTGGTCTACAGAGCGAGTTCCAGGACAGGCACCAAAACTACACAGAGAAACCCTGCCTCAAAATGCCAACAAAACAAAACAAAAACCTAAAACTCTGATTTCAGAGACCTTTGCAGTAGAGGCCAAACAAGTAACTGAGTGGATGGCATTGGCATCTCTCATCCTTATGCATGTTGTCCACTTAGACAAAGATGTTTCAATAGAAGGTCTCTTTACTTTTGCCATTCATGGTACTTGTTATTGATGTTTCTGAGTGCAAGTATAAAAGACTTCTCAGCTTTGATTGGTATGTAAAATGAATGAAAAAAAAATTTCTTAATAAAGAAAAGACTTCTCTGATCTTTGTTAGTGTCAATATACAGCTACAAATAACTGCCATGAATGATCATGACAGGCACTTCCCTGCATAACTCTATTCATGGAGTACTGCCACATGCTAAGAAACCTTCACATCATAACAAGACTTTTGTATTAACACTGTTTACAGAGAAGCCACCATCCACAAGGGTTTTAGTAGCTCCAGATGTCATACAGATAACCTTAAGTGTAGGGTCCAAGGAAATGCTGAAGGAAGACTGTAGCAGGAATCTTAGAGAGTCTTATTAATAAAATCAAACCTGAGCCAGGTAATGGGGTGAACACTGGAAGGTCAGAGAGACAGAACAAGCCACAGCTAACCTCACCTGGCCAACTTCTCGGCTGGTCTTGTTTCCTCAGACTAGAAGCCTCTGTATCCTCATATATGAATGGCTCTCAGCTGAACTGTGCTGCTCAAAACCTAAAAGCTTAACCAGCCAAGTGCTTCTAGTTTCTGGTCCTCATGCCTTATACACCTTTCTGCTTTCTACCACCACTTCCTGGGATTAAAGGCATATGTCACCATGCCTGGCTGTTTCCAATGTGGCCTTGAACTCACAGAGATCCAGAGGGATTTCTACCTCTGGAGTGCTAGGATTAAACGTGTGATTGCCACTATTTTCTAGCCTTTGTATCTAGTGGCTGTTTTGTCTCTGACCCCAGATTAGTTTATTAGGGTACACAATATTTGGGGGAATACAATACCACAGAAGATACCACTGTGGTGGTATCGTATTCCCCAAAATATTGTGCATGCTAATAAACTTATCTGGGGTCAGAGAACAGGAAAGCCACAATATTAATATAGAGGATAGGCAGTGGTAGCACACGCCTTTAATCCTAGCATTCCAGAGGCAGAAATCCCTCTGGATCTCTGTCAGTTCAAGGCCACACTGGAAACAGCCAGGCATGGTGACATATGCCTTTAATCCCAGAAAGTGAGCCTTTAATCCCATGGAGTGAGGCAGAAAGCATAAAGATATATAAAGTATGAGGACCAGAAACTAGAAGCATTTGGATGGTTAAGCTTTCAGACTTTGAGCAGCACAGTTCAGCTGAGACCCATTCTGGATGAAAACTCAGAGGCTTCCAGTCTGAGGAAACAGGATCAGCTGAGGAAGTGGTGAGGTAAGGTAGCTGTGGCTTGTTCTGCTTCTCTGATCTTCCAGCATTCACCCCTATAACTGGCCTCAGGTTTGATTTTATTAATAAGACCTTCTAAGATTCCTGCTACAGAAGACCCCAGATTCAAATAGTATGTAAGAACAAAGAGCATTTATTATTCAGCATGCATGTGGGGTCCCATACCTGTACAAAATGGCGATGACCCCAAGAGGGAAATGCAAGCAAGTTCCTTTTATGTACAGTTAAGAGGAGTTTCAGGGACAGTAACCTAATCAGTTAGTATATTTCTAATTGGTTGAGCTTTAGTCTCATCCTTTTTGGGCACATCTGTACAAGCTTGGCTATGACTCAGAAGGGGGTTACTGGGTTTGTCCTTGAGACACTGTGAGGTCAACTTAGACCCTCTGTGTTTGTTCTCTCCATCAATCCTGAATGTAAGGGCCTTGTAGATAAATGGCTCTTTGTTCAAAAAGACACCTGTTTGTCCTTCTCAGAGAACTGGAATCTAAATTCAGTTGTGAAAGTGGGCGAGTTTAACCCTTTCATAAGAATAGACATTGAACACTCAGCTTCAAAATATATGGCTTTTGTTGCCGTTATTTAGCTGAGTCCCCACTCTCCCCCATCCCTGGCCTGGGCTAAAAGAGAAGAAGGATCATGAGCTAATATTTCTAACTCTGAAAGGGTCTTTTAAATAATAGACAAGTAACAAATCTCTGTTCTTACAGTTCCACCTTCCTTATTTCCCATCTACCTGAGTTTGCTCTATTCAGATCATTCCAGTGGTCAAACTCAATGACATTGTCTCTGTATTTGTCACAAATAACTGATGATTGGCCTTTGGCTCACTTTGGATGGACATTTTGTACAGGCACAAGACAGTTCCCTTGCTGGCATTTTTTAACTCTTTAGTCCCAGTTTACTGTCTCTGCTCTCTAACCCAGAGATTTATAGTTCCAGGCAGTAAAGACTGGAGAGGTAAGGCTCCAGGCTCTAAGAATTAGGGACTTGCAGTTCCATGTGTTCAGGTCAGAGCAAGCTCTAGGCTTTCAACACAGAGGTTTTGAATCTTGAGGATTACTGCCTGAAGTCTTCAAAGCAGGCATTTATAGATACGGGCATTCAGGTCACAGAACAATTGTTTTGGACTTTTGTGCCAGTGACCCATCACCTAGCAGCTAGTATCAGAGTCCCTCTGCTTCAGGCATTGGGATTCTTAGCTCTGTATGCTTTGCAATTCTCTGGAATTCTTCCAACAAGCAAAAGGGGTTTTCCGATTTTGCCATTCCAGTATTTGCAGCTCCTTGCCTCCACAATTCTAGCATTCCTAGCTTTCTTTTCCTAGTTACTTCTTGAGTTCTTCAAAAATCTTACTGTGAATACTGTTGTCATAGCTGTTTCTGTCCCTGATGCAGCAGTGGTAATTCCAGGGGTTAGTTTGCTCTCCATACAGTAACCCTGCTCACTCAACCAGTGATAAAGACAAGAAGACAAATAAATTATCACCCAGGACAGACTTCTGTCAGGGCTTAATTGCTGTGGGATGGTCTGTATGTCAAGTGTGTTGCTGATTGGTCAGTAAATAAACCACTGATTGGCCATTGGCTAGGCAGGAAGTATAGGCGGGACAAGGAAAAGAATTCTAGGAAGTGGAAGGCAGAGAGAGAGACACAGCCAGCCGCCATCAGGACAAGGAAGATGTAAGGTACCAGTAAGCCATGAGCCATGTGGCAAAGTAAAGATTAATAGAAATGGGCTAAATATAAGAGTAAGAGCTAGACAATAACAGGCCTGAGCTAATGGCCAAGCAGTTTAAATAATGTAAGAGTCTGTGTGTTTATTTTATAAGTGGGCTCTGGGACTGGCGGGACTTGGTGGCGGGAGCTGGAGAGATATTCTCCAGCAACAGCTTAATAGTACCACACCAGGGACATACATCAGGGACATACAACATGGGAAGGAGTCCATCAG
This sequence comes from Peromyscus eremicus, assembly GCF_949786415.1. Lineage (NCBI taxonomy): Eukaryota > Metazoa > Chordata > Mammalia > Rodentia > Cricetidae > Peromyscus > Peromyscus eremicus. The sequence continues at coordinate 12,506,508 of NC_081416.1, forward strand.
CCTGATGTGGAAAGACTAAGGAACTGCTACTTACATAGACAGAGATGGGATGTGACTTTCCTGACCATATCTTCTGGTTCTAACTATCACAAACTTTAAATGTGCACCATTTAGGAGTGCTTTGCTGAGTTACAGGCATGTCCCTGCCTGGAGTAAAGGACAATCCCAAGATAGGAGAGTCATCCTGATGATACTGAGGTTTGTCTTCACTGACATGATGTCTTCTAAGCTAGTGCCAGCTGCCTATAACAGTCAATACTGAAGAAGTCCTCCTGAAGCACAAGTATGTGTTCCATAGGTAGCTTAGATTTTAGTGTTTCTTAGAAGGGAGTTTCCTTGGGCAGTGTTCAACAAGGCTGCAAAGTCCTCCTGAAGCACAAGTATGTGTTTCATAGGTAGCTTAGATTTTAGTGTTTCTTAGAAGGGAGTTTCCTTGGGCAGTGTTCAACAAGGCTGCCATGATGATAGTCGTCTGCCCAGCTGTCAAGCATTTGCCTGATTGACAATTCTCCAGCTAAGTCAACCAGGCACAAAAGAGAGGTCTGACAGCTGTCTATCAAGTGGCTAAGCAGTTCAACCATGACAGCTTCAGTCATTTAAACTGGAACAAGAGCAAGAGTGCTTACTGCAAAGACTTCCCACGGGATCAGCATTCTCAACAGTACTTCAGAATGCTTAGCCAAAAACTCTTAGGGATGGTTAGGTCTCCTTAATGGCATCCTATTTATCTTCTTCTTGTTGTTTTCTTCTTGTTCTTTAAAAAAGTACTCAGGCTCAAGCTGTTCTGTAAACCATGTTGTTGAGCTTCTGTTTCAGCCTCCCAAATTCTGGGACTACAGGTATGAGCCAAATGCCCATCTTCCCATTCATCTTCCCTCATTCCTCAGAATAATTCAACAGAATCATCTTTACTTTTACTGTATTTTTGTCTTCCTGCCTTTCACCTTTTGTGCAAATGTCCCTTAGATTGTGAGAGATCAAGTCCCTTTGTTGGTAAGCATGTTTTCTTGCTTGCTTGCCTATCACATGTGTTCCTTCTCTACTTTCCCTGTGGATACTCGAATGTCAGGCCCTCCTATTTAGAAACATCAAAATCTTTAAGCATCTCATGTAATTCCTGTGCTCTGATGAGTCTCTGACTTTCATAGAGAGAAGTGGCCTTTCCGCTCTCAGATTTGGCAAAATAAAAACCAAACCACTAAGTAATATTGATATCAATACCTCAAATTGTATGTCTTCTAAATTTGCAAAGTACCACGTCTCCATTTTACTCCTAGTTACATTTGAGAATAGTAGACAGTTGTACTTACTGATATTTACCTTGTCCCTTCTGGTTTACAACAGTGGCCTGTTAGCTGATTACTCATTTCCTTAACTTTCCCGGATCAGAATTCTATATAGTTTCTGAGAATAATTTTGAAAATAAAAATCTTGCTGTGCTATGCTCCTGTGTCAACCATTTACCTGATTCCTGTCACTAGTAAAGAATATAGTATGATCAGGCTCATGCCTCAGGTCTGACCTCACTTCTTCCTGTGGCCTTCTGTCTCTGAGATGTAGCCTACGTTTCAAGCGGTGCTGCTTTATTCTCTTTTACCGTTTGTCTTATCTCAAACATCATTTCCTAAAAGGTCAAATGTTTTCCTACTTTACCTGTACTTTCTAAACTTCTTCCCAATTAGTTCTCTAGCCTATAGTTGTTAATTTTTTTAATCTCTGTAATTTGTCTTATTGTTATTGAATGTATGCTTATTTAACCTAATTCCATTTCCATTTGGAATGTGGGCACCTCAGAAACAAATACCTCCCTTCTGTCTTATTCAGTACTTTAGTAGCTGTGCAAGGACACTGTCAGAGACATAATATTCATCTTTGTTTTGTATTTCTATAGCAAAATATCCAAAACTGAATATTGCATACTGAAAAGGGGTATTAAGTTCATAGAGATTCAATGTTAGTAACAAGGTTGCTTATAAAAATCTTCTCACAACATACTAATCTAGTCTGTGAGAACTGAAGGTCTGAGGGAAAGCACTGATTTATTCATAAGGGAGGACTCCTCCATATCTTAATTTCCTTCCAGTGGGATGGGTGATCTGTTAATAGGTCTATGGTTGAACACTAGCACACTGGAAACCTCGCTTCTAACAAGACAAACTTGGGAGGAATAATTCAAGCCATATCCTTCTTCATCAGTATGTATTTGAAGAATGAAAGAGGGAAAGAATTTGATTTCATCTTTCACCCTTACTGAGTCTTGACTAAGTATCTTGAAAAATAATTAGAGTGTCTCTATTTTCAGTCACTCCTTTAGATTCTTGATATGGCCTAATTTGTACAGAAACTCTCACCCTAGTCTACAATTCTTTCCCTCTTTCATTCTTCAAATACATACTGATGAAGAAGGATATGGCTTGAATTATTCCTCCCAAGTTTGTCTTGTTAGAAGCGAGGTTTCCAGTGTGCTAGTGTTCAACCATAAACCTATTAACAGATCACCCATCCCACTGGGAGGAAATTTTCCAATCTGATTAACTAGACATTTTCTTTCAGGATAAAGAGACCTAAAGTCCAGATTGCTCTGGACTACAATAATCTACAGCCGTTGCCTTTCATATGCCTCAATGTAGGCCTTGAACTATAGGAACCATTGAGACTGTACCAGTTCCTCAGAACAGTTATTCCACTCACAGACACGAGAGTGATGGGGATCAGTTCTCCCTGCCTCCCCTGTTCCAGTAGGGTTCATCTCTGTTCTTTTGGCATTAGGAAGCACAACTAAGAAGCAGGGCATCAAACGGAAATTTTTGGTAGTAGTTTTCTTATGTCATATGCCATCAGAGTGAAGACAGATGAAAGGATTTATAACCCAATTGGTATTAATTCATTCATGTTGTATCCTGGCCAAGATTCTATACACTGGACAGGAAAGTCTTAATCTTTTTCTAAATGATGCAATATAGCATTGCTAAAACAGAAGGATAGAACAGACCATGGGTAAATGTGTGTGTGGCAGGGGTAGGGGCAGACAAAGAGGAGAGAGATATGGACAGAGAGAGAAACAGAAAGCAACTGAAATGGAGAATTCATAAAAATGAATAGCGAGGATGATTGCTCAATTAAGATTCCAACAAACTGGACTGGAATAGATACAGGTTTTTCATATGGAAATTGGCTGTGATCTGTGATACGTGTTCTAATTCCCACGTGGAAGGGATAGGGAGCTTTAGGACTGCAGTAAATAAAGACATTCTTCCCATTCTTTTCTCATCTAAGACAACAGTCTGTTACAAAGTTCCTTTTGAGTGGGGCTTGAATTTGAACAAAATGTACAAAAGCTCAAAAGTCAGTTACCATGGAATAATGAATTTTGACCAGAATGTAAGTTTTGTACAGATATCTCTCTTGATTGTGTAACGTTTTCCTCAATTTGTTTTTACTAATATTCTACTGTACTGGTTAGTTTTAAGTCAATTTGATAAAAACTAAAGTCATCTGAGAGTAGGGACCCCCAATTGGAAAAAAAAATGCCTCTGTAAAATCAGGCTGTGGATTAACATGTGTTTAGGGTATTTTTTTTTAAATTAGCAATTGATGGAGGAAGTCTGATCTTTTATAGGTAGGGACATCCTGGGAATGATGGTCCTGGGTTCAGTAACAAAGCAGGCTGAGCAAGCCATGAGGAACAAAACAGTAAACAGCACTCCTCCATGGCCTCTGCCTCCTGCCTCCAGGTTCTTGCCCTATTTGAGTTTCTGCCTTGACTCCTTTCAATGATGAACTGTGACATGGAAGAGTAAGTGAAATTAACCCTTTCCTCCCCAACTTTCTTTTGGCAGTAGTGTTTTGTCACAGAATTAAAAACCAAAACTAAGATACCAACCAATGAGGATTCTAGATTCTTAACTGTTACCATATTTTTGTTGTTGTTGCTTGGGTAATGATGGGATCATGAACAGAATATAATATAGTAATGGTATTCTAAAAATGTGACTAATGTATCATTTTTGTGGAAGAAAATGAACAAATATTAAGACTCTTAAGTGTTATGGCACATGTCCCTTTTTCTATACCCACTTTCCCTCTTAAGACCACACTAATGGTTATAATTTTTACTTAGGAACAGCTGACCTAAGGCTGTAGCATTACAAACAGTGATGACCCTCAAAGAGAGCAAGGTCAAAGGCAGCATCATTGTTTCAGTGTGCACATGAACTTAGAGGGAAAGCATCTTTATCTCAAGCTCTTACATCTGTGTTTTTGCTTGTTTGTTTGTTTTGTTTCTTTTCAAATATAAAATGGATTCAGTCTCCCACAAGAACAGGAAGTGGTGGTGCAGAGAATGTCAACTATGCTTGTAAATGAAATAAGGTGTTTTGAATAATGAAAAGTCATGAATGTGAGTAAGTGAGTGATTAACTGTAGCTCAAAATTTTCAAACTGAATGGAATTTTGGACCAGAGTGTGGGAGAGAAGCAAAGGAATTGTTTGAAAATGATAAATGTTATAAAATTGAATTTTTAGAAAAACATGTTCTAGCATACATGAAATATATATTTTTGAACAAAGAATTTTCTGGCATATACAATATTGTTTCAAGCACTAGCATGCACAGAGGAGAAAACAGAGAATGGTGCTTGACAAACATCACATGACTTCGGAAATAACTTGAGGTAAGGAGAAGACTCACAGTTGAAATGGCATTCTCAGCAAAGTTCACACACTCAAAAAAAATGTGTAGGGAAAACTGTTTTGTAACATTGTATAAAGAGTTTTCTCGGAAGCAGTGTAAATCCTACTTTGTTAAAAGAAGTCCCAAATGAAGTTTCCAGTATTGGGTTTGGTTACATCTAGTTGAGTTGTTGGCCAACAGAATCCCATATAAATCCTCAAACAATCCAGCCTGTTGCCAAGACTGTAGGTTGCTCTCCACAAACTGACTGCAAGACCCCATTGCTAAAGACAATACCTACATAACTGAACATGGAGAAGTTGAGCTGGTGCCTGTGTATAGCCTTCTTCCCTATGTACTAGCATCTTTGGTACAGCACTCTACCAAAGGAGAAATGTAAACACCAGTCCAACCACAAACCCTTCAATGTACAGTAGCATCCTGCTTGTAGGATATTCTGGTGCAATGGCAGCACAAAGCTTGTGGGAGTAACAAACCAATATCTAATTTGACCAAAGGCCCATTCCATAGATGGAAATGGAACCCACACCTGAACTGCTTGGGTGACCAAGAACCTCAGACTAAATAGATCAAGGACCTATAATAGAACCAAATATTACTGTTCTAAAAAAAGAAAAAAGAACCACAAAAACATGTAGCAATAAAATGACTACTAATGATATTCTACTATACTTATAAATAAGTGCCTTGCTCATCCATCATCAGAGAAGCTTCCTCCTGTAACAGATGGGAACAAATATAGAGACCCAAAGCCAGACATTACACTGAGAATAAGAGACCTTAGAACATTCAACACTAAATGGAATGTGGCATCTCCATCAAATCTTCCTACTCAGGACTCAGGGAACTCTGCAGAAGAGGAGGCAAAAAGATTATAAGAACCAGAGAAGATGGAAGACACCAAAAATACAAAGTCTTCTAAATCAGTAAGATCAATGCACATATGAACTCACAAATACTGAGACAACATGCACAGGGCCTGCATGGGTCTGCACCAGATGGGTCCTAGAGCTCAAAGGAGAAGTAGACAAATGTCCTCAACCCTAACTCAGAAGCAATATCCAACTGATAGCCACTTGCAAATGAAAAATTAGTTTCCTCCAAGGGAGTCTCATGGGGAAACAAACTACTCTTAAGGATAGACTGAGTGTCTGGAAGTAGATGGCCAATAACAAATGAGCTCAGGGGTGTCTTTGGAAGATTTTTGTCTCATACTGAATGCCATGAATTTTACTTTAAAAATATGATGTATATCTCTTTGTGGTGCTATTTTATTTGTGTTAAAATGTGTTGATATTTTATTTGTGCTGAAATGTGGTGATACTTTATTTGTATGTTAATAAATAAAATTTGTCTGGAGATCAAAGGGAATAGCAAGACATTTTAAGGTAAATACAAAAGTCAGGCAGTAGTAACACATGCCCTTAATCCAATCATATGGCAGGCAGAGTATCTGTGTTCAAGGACACACTAAGGAATGGCCAAGCGTGGTGACACATGCCTTTAATCCCAGTGCCAACTATAGAGACCTGGAGGTCTGTACAAACAGGCAGTAACAAGAAAGTGAGGTAGCTGGACTAAGAGCCAATGAGAAGGCAGAACAGCAAGGCAATAAAAGCCTTGGTAGACAGGAAGTAGCTCTCTTGGGAAGATGAGCCAAGCCGTGTGGTTAGTCAAAGCAAGGTGGCGGCTCTCACTATTTTCCTGTTCTCTAAGGCTTTCACCCCTATATTTGGCTCTGTGCTTCTTATTTAATAAGACCATTTAGAAATTCATCTACATTTCTTCTCTCTTTTTATCCTATACTTCCTTTGGGTATACATTGTAGCTTCCTATTTAATGTTTTTATGGGATTCCTGAGTGTGTGAACAAGTGAGTCTTTGTTTCTTGTGCCTTCTCTTGGGCTCTTTTTCTTCTGTTCATTTGTTTTGTCCTTTTCTCATGTGTTAGTTTTGTTTATTTTGTTTTATTATTATTCCTTAGAAGCCTGTTTGTTTTGTAGTGAGAGACAGAAAGCATGTAGATCCAGATGAAACTGGAGGTAGAGAGGAACTAGGAGGAGTAGAGAGAGAGAAAACTTAAATCAGATTATTCTGTGAGGGAAAAAAATCTATTTTCAATAAAAGAAAAAAAAGAAAAAAAGGAAAAAGTCTGCTTGTGAGGCAACAGAGAACAATACCTTGCCTTTCTTCCTTTTGTTTGGTAGAAATCCCACACTCTTCCCTTTGTCTGCATTGAGAAGAGACACTCGTTTGCATTAAATGGTTCATCCAATCTGGTGATGTCAAAGGCATTTATTATAAAGGAAATGACAATTTTGGAGACAGACACTCTTATTTGGAAGTTACTTAATTCAGGAATTGGCAGAGATTTTCTGTTGTTAGCCTGGCAGTAAATATTTTCGGTAGCCTGGGCATTTGGCTTTGCTGTAGTTATGTGACTTTGCCATCCCAGGAAGAAAGCACATGGAATATTAATGGCTACAAGTGGGCAGCCTTAAGTTCCAATAAGCTTTTGTCTTCCACTAAGGTAGGTAGAGAAACAGATAAAGACTCTAGACCTGTTTGAAGCTTTTGAAGAACATTTGCCCAAAGAATCTTTGTTTAAACATTAATGAAAAACAGAAGAGAAATGAAAACATCTTTGGTGCAAAGTTTATAAGACCTATTTTTTTTCTTAACTGGGACTCAGTGCAATTCATTCACTTAAAAAAATACTCATATAGCATGCACCATGTATGTGTTACACATACATACATGGAGAAAAACACCAAAACACATAAAATAAAAAATAAATACATGTTTTAAAATTCAGTCTACAAAATGATCTCATTTCCAAGTTTTAATATTCAGCTTAAAATAAGAGAACACTTATTAAAATGTAAATAAATAAAATAATGGGTTATATGATTTGAAAAACAAGTAACAGACATTTATATCTGATCTAAAATTTTTAGAGCTGTAATGAAATGATATTTAAAAACAGAACTTTAATATCTCAATTTATTACCCTCTTATGAAAGACGTTGACCATAATGTGACAGTTTTTCAGTCAGTCTTCTATTAGGACAATAGAAATTTGTCTCTGATCTTGTTAAGAATTCTTGTTAGGTACAATAACTTAAAATCATGACTAAGTTAAAACAAATTTGCTTAATTTCTAAAATGGGTGAAATAGAGGCAGCTGAAATTGTTATCCGTCTGCAGATGTGGTGTGTGTGTGTGTGTGTGTGTCTGTGTGTCTGTGTGTCTGTGTGTATTAGTTATGCTTTATATTGCTGTAAAGAGACACATAATCATGGCAACTCTTTTTCTTTTTTAAAAAAAATATTTTTATTCATTTTACATACAAATCACAGAGCCCCCTCTTCCCTATTCCTACCCCTTCAGCCTCGCCTCCCCAAACCCACCTCCCATTCCCGCCTACAAGAAAGTAATGCCTTCCATGGAGAGTCAGCACAGCCTGGTACATTCAGTAGAGGCAAGTCCAAGTCCTTCCCCCTGCCTCAAGGTGGCACCTCATAGATAGTGGGCTTCAAAAAGCCTCCTCATGCACCAGGGATGGATTTAGATCCTAACGAAATGGGCCCCCCAAGCAGATCAAGCTACACAATTGTCTCACCATGCAGAGGGCCTAGTCCGGTCCCACGCAGGCTCCACAGCCATTGAAACAACTTTCATGGTTACCTCTAGTTTGGTTTGGTCGTCTCTGCAGGTTTCCCCATCATGAGCCTCATGCACTTGCTCATAGAATCCTTCTTCTTTCTCTTTGAGTGTATTCCTGCATCTCAGCCTGGTGTTTGGCTGTGGATCACAGCATTTGCTTCCATCAGTTACTGGAGAAAGGCTCTATGATGACAGTTAGGGTATTCACTGATCTGATTACTGAGGTAAGCCAGTTCAGGCACACTCTCCATGACTGCTATTAGTCTATGATGGGGTCATCCTTGAGGATTCTTGGGAACTTCCTTAGCCCCTGGTTTCTCCCTATACCCATGATGTCTCCCTCTGTCATGGTATTTCTTCCATTGCTCTTCCACTCCATCCCTGTTCCAGCTTGACCATCCTGTTCCCTTATGTTCTCATCCCCAATCCCCTACCCTCTGTTACCCTACCCTCTATTACTCAATTTACTCATGGAGATCTCATCTATTTCCCCTTCCCAGGGTGATCCATGAGTCCCTCTTTGGGTCCTCCTTGTTAGCTAGCTTCTATGGAGCTAGCTGGGTTGTAATCTGGTTTTCCTTTGCTTTGCATCTAGTATCCACTTATGAGTGAGTACATACTATGTTTGTCCTTCTGAGTCTGGGTTACTTCACTCACATAATATTTTCTAGTTCCGTCCATTTGCCTGCAAATTTCATGATGTCATTGTTTTTTACTGCTGAGTAGTACTCCATGTGTATATATACCACACTTTCTCAATTCATTCTTCAGTTGAGGGACATCTAGGTTGTTTCCAGGTTCTGGCTATTACAAATAATGCTGTTATGAATGTAGTTGAGCATGTGTCCTTGTGGTGTGATTGAGTATTCCTTGGGTATATGCCCAAGAGTGGTATAGCTGAGTGTTGAGGAAGATTGATTCCCAATTTTCTGAGAAACCGCCATACTGATTTCTAAAGTGGCTGCACAAGACTGCACTCCTGCCAACAGTGTAGGAGTGTTTCCCTTGCTCCACATCCTATCAAACATAAGCTGTCATCAGTGCTTTTGATCTTAGCATTCTGACAGGTGTAAGATGGTATCTCCGAGTCATTTTGATTTGCATTTCCCTGATGACTAAGGATGTTGAGCAATTCCTTAAATGTCCTTTGGCCATTTGAGATTCTTCTGTTCAGAATTCTCTGTTTAGCTCTGTAGCCCATTTTTAACTGGATTGTTCAGTATTTTGATGTGTAGTTTCTTGAATTCTTTATATATTTTGGAGATCAGCCCTCTGTCAGGTGTGGGGTTGGTGAAGATTTTTTTCCCATTCTGTAGGCTATTGTTTTGTCTTATGTACTGTGTCCTTTAACTTTATAGAAGCTTCTCAGTTTCAGGAGGTCCCATTTATTAATTGTTGCTCTCAGTGTCTGTGCTACTGGTGTTATATTTAGGAAGCAGTCTCCTGTGCCTATGTGTTCAAGGCAACTCTTTTTTTTTTTTTTTTTTTTTTTTTTTTTTTTTTTTTTGGTTTTTTCGAGACAGGGTTTCTCTGTGTAGCTTTGCGCCTTTCCTGGGACTCACTTGGTAGCCCAGGCTGGCCTCGAACTCACAGAGATCCGCCTGGCTCTGCCTCCCGAGTGCTGGGATTAAAGGCGTGCGCCACCACCGCCCGGCCAAGGCAACTCTTAAAAAGGAAAACATTTGATTGGAGCTGACTTACAGGTCCAGAAGATTAGTCTGTTATCATCATGGCAGGAAGCATGGTGGCACACAGGCAGACACAGTGCTGGTGCTGGAGAGGAAGCAGAGTTCTATATCCAGATCTGCAGGAAGCAGGAAGAGAGCAACACTCGGCCTGAATTGAGCATTTGAAACCTAAAAGCCCATACCAGTGACTCACTTCCTCCAACAAGTCCACACCTACTCCAACAAGGCTACATCTCTTAATCTCTGTCAAGTACTGCCATTCATTAATAACCAAGCATTCAAATATATGAGCCTATGGGGGTCATTCCCACTCAGACCACCATAATGTGTGATCAGCACACAACTATAAAGGTCAGTCTAGTCCTCACCTTTATTCTGTCTGGATGGCTTCTGTTGTTCATCCTATGGGGCATAGCTAGCTCACTGGATTTTAGCAGTTCCCTCAGTCTTTTCCTCCTCCCGGCCACAGGTCCCCTCTGTGATGAGAGACTTGCACTATCATATCTGGCTGCTTACATGAGTTCTGATAATTCTACCTCATGTAATCATGCTTGCCTGGTGTATTATTTTTTGCTTTTTATTGCTGTTATAAGTGCCCTTGACCAAAACCAACTTGGGGAAGAAAGGGTTTATTTCATCTACCAGCTTATAGTCTACCACTGAGGGAAGTCAAGGAAGGAATGCAAGCGCAAGGCAGAAACTTGGAGGCAGAGAAGCAGAGGCCATGTATGAATGTTACTCCTGACAATGGGTTCTTCAGCTTGCTTTTTATACAACCCAGGACCACCTGCCCAGGGTTGGCACTGACCACAGTGAACTGGGTCCTCTGACATCAGTCATTCATCAAGAAAGCATCCCACCTAAAGACTTGCTTATAGCCCAGTCTGATGGAGGCATCATCTCAATTACTGCTCCTTCTTTCCAATGACTCTAGTTAGTATCAAATTGACAAACACTAACCAGCACACCTGGCAAGGGCTTTATCCATCTCCCTAGCCTACTTCACTCTTTCAAGCAAGATCATTTCATTTAATTGACATTTTCCTAAGTATCTTCTTACCAAAGAATCAATTTGTGATTATTGTGAATTGGAAAGGGGAAGATTTGCAGAACAAGTTGTAGCACTTAATATTGCAATAAGCAATATTAAGTGCTACAACATTCTAATGCAAGTATTTAAAATAGAGTAATATTAACACAGTTTAAGCCATGTCTTAAGGGTGACAAAGGCCCTATTTCAATTTCAATGAAATTGAAAAAAAGAATTGTGTAAGTGCCACCAATGTAAGTCACATCTTCATGAGCTGCTTAGATTTTAATTGAAAGATGGTTCGTGAGACAATGGATACAAATAATGGAGGAAGCAACTGCCTCCTTAGATACTAATGACAAGGACTAGACTTCTAAGCAAGTGAGTTAAGCTGATCCATAATAAGACCACCATGCAGTGAATGAAAGCATATAAAAAAGAGTGTAAGTTTTTTTTTTTTAACTGAACATTGGAGGATGCTAGCTTCCTTGAGGACTGGGGACAGGGGAAGCTCTTTGGTTTTAAAATTCAATTCACAAGATGGTATGATAAAAGCATCCATTAAGTCATATACCCACTATGAAGATTTACGAAGATATACTAAAAAACATTTGTGTTTTGTTGCTTAAGGTTTATTTTCCCACTGTAGAAATAGGAACATGGGTGGTCTCCTAAGTAAAAAAATAATCTCAAGATTATAGAAACTAATTATCCTCTCCTTAGGGTTTGAAGAAAGAAAGGGAACACAGCAGATATTTTTTCAGCTATACAGGGCAGCTTTTGTGTTCACCCAGAAAGTATAGAATTGCTTCAATTAGTCACAGAATGCTAGCACCAAGCCTCTTGCCAACTGTCTAAAGCACACATAGGCAACCCACTCAGACCTGGAGCAGCTGTGCATACTTCTGAATTATGCACTGAGGCTTTAAAGTCTTTGGCATCTTTCTTTCTATAGCAACCTCAGTGAGGATGAATACACAATTTTTTTTCAGCCCACACCCTGATCTGAATGCTTTCTCTTCAGTTCTTCCATCATAAAGAGTGGATTTTATATGACACAGAGCATACAATATAAATTAACAGTGGAGTAACAAATTAAAAGACTCTTCTAGAAAGCCCTAATCACTATTTATGGCTCCCTCTGGTATTATCTAAACGTGCCACAACACAAATAATTACAAGCTCCTTTATGAGTATGTGGGTGCACATGACTGACTAACAACAGATACACTGAGTGGTGTATTACATTCTAAATTCTGAGACATCAAGTTAGCTTATTAACAATGCCCTTTCACTCTGCTAGACAAATCACAAGGATAGAATTTTCTAAAAAGTAGCCTGCATCTGTTCTTCTTGAAGATATACCTTCTCCACCCTGCCATTTTTTATTTTATAATTTAATTTAATTTTACATATCAGCCATGGATTCCCCTGTTCTCCCTACACCCTGCCATTTTATTAGTATATAATACAGATTCTGTTTTAAAAATGAACAGCAATACCCATCAAGACATTGTACAGTAACTTAATTTGAAGGATACTATTGGCTTTCACCTCAAAAGGCTATGGAATCAATGAAGAGATAAACAATCCCCTGCATATGTTTGTAAGGGACTTTCTAAATTAGATTAATTGAGGTAGGAAGACCCACCTGAAATGTGAATGGTACCTTTCCATGGATTGGAGTCCCAAACTGAATAAAGAAGGAAAAGCAGGCTGAGCAAGCATCCATCACTCTATTTCTGACTGTAAACACCAGATTACCTGCTCTCTCTACCTCCTGCTTCCATGACCTCTCAACTCTGATATGTCTGGAACTATGGGCCAAAACAAATGCTTTCTTCCTTACCCTGCTTTTCTCAGATATTTTCTCCCAAAATTAAGGAAAGTAACTAATGTACTAGGCTCAAGAAAAGATTGCAGTGTGTCTGTTATTGTGTAAGTAAAAAGTTTAATGGAACTATTTATAGGTAAAACATCTGTTTTGCTAAAACTATGAAGAGTATTTTTATTATTGTTATTGTTACTATTATTATTTTATATCAAGAGGAACTTTATATAATAAAAGATTCTTTAGTACATGACATTGTTTGAAAACTGGCAAATTAGGAAGAATTTGATATATTGTTTATTGTTTATTGAGCATATACTCTCTGTGCTGGTTAATTTTTTTGTTAGTTTGATACAAGCTAGGGTCATCTCAGGAAGGCAAACATAAATTGAGGAAATGCCTTCATCAGATTAGCTTATAGGTAAATCTATGTGATGTATCTTGATTAAGGATTAATGTGAAAGGGCCTAGCCCACCACTGGTTGGCAATACTGTCCCTAGAAAGGTTGTTTTGAGTTGTATGAAAAAAAAACAAATTGAGAAAACCATAAAGAACAATCCAAGAAGCCATGTCCCTTTATGGCCTCTTCTTAGGTTCATGTCTCCAGGATCCTTTCTTGAGTTCCTGTCTTGACTTTCCTTCATGAAGGACTAAAGCTTTGAGAAGAAATAAGCTTTTCCTTTCTGGGTCACTTTTGGTCAGGGTATTTATCACAGCAACAGAAGAGCAAACAAGAACTCTGTGTTTCAGCTATTGTATATACTGTGGAACACAAAAATTGATGCACTGTGTTTGTTTTTTATAAATACCAGAGAAAGTGGCATAAATAGCTCTACTAAATGATAAAGAGGAGGCTAAGTAGCCCAAATCCTGTCAGTGTGGTGTTGAAGGAGGGAAATAGAGATCCTGTGTAGATCTGAGAACTGTAGAGACAGGATCAAAATCAAACTTGAAAATCTAAGATTTACATTTCATGCCAAGGGCCCATCAGGTAAAACAGTGACTAATTAAAAAAATCAAGATGGTAACATTAATTAAAATACAGTTTATACATGACTAGGAATCATCCAGATTGTTATTTGGACAGCTATTTGATGGGATGATGTCAAAGAAAACTTTAAAGAAACATGATTACTGTTTTCATGATGCCTACAGAATGAAAGCATCCATTTTGCACATCAGATATATTTGCCCACACAGTTTGTGCAATGACAAGACGCAGATTTTGAAGTGTAACAACTGTTTCTGTCATGTCTGTTTAGTAATTTAAAAAACATACTTATGAATTCTTAAAATGTAAAAACTGCCATCATTCTGGTATGACTTGTATGCTTACATTGGTGATTAGTTTTGAATTGTCAACACTATCTAGAATCACCTAACATAGGAGTTTCAGTGAATCATTGTCTGGAGCAGGTTAGCTCCTGGGAACATCTGTGTAGGATTAACTTGATTACTCTACTTGCAGTGAGAAGATGCATTTTAACTGTGGGCGGTAACAATCCCTAGGCAGAGGACCTAGGACTGTATAAGAGTCAGTCAAGTGAGCTGACGACTAACATAGGTGCTTTAAAATGTTGCTATCTGCTCTTGACTGTTGATGTGATATGACTGGTTGCTTCAAGTTGCAGCCACCTTGCCTGCCCTACAGTGATAAGAGCAATAAGCTGGAAATGTGAGCTAAATAAACCTTTTCTCTCTTAAATTGCTTCTGTAAGGGTATTTTATTGATGCAGCACTAAACAAAAGTAAGGTATATATGATCTACCAATTGTCCTGGATTATCCATGATTCACTTCCCAGCCACCCAAAGGAAATACTGAAAAATATAACTCATAATAGCCATTTAGACTTACACTCAGTCCATCATGTTTCCTGACACTTTGGAAGCTAAGATGACATTATACTTCATCTCAGTGTGGACCCTGACAATTACGAAGTATAGTCAGAGAGTTGTCATTGAGTTAGTACCCACCCAGTATCAATTGTCTCACAAGTTGAAAGCCTCAGCTCCACATCTCTCAGTGAGGAGGGACAAAAGGACAGCTATCAGTCTTCATACTTTGCAACTCCTTTCTAATCTTTAGGCAGAGTTCATTTAAGTTTATGAATCAGTTTCTAAGAAGAATGGAAAAGATGCCAAAGAGATGGTCTACATAACTCATGTCCCTAATTTGTAATACTGGAAGCCTGGTGAATATTGCTTGAAACTTTAACCAAGCACTTTTATGTGAGTTCTAAATGGTTCAGAAATATTAATGTAGTTGGAAAGTCCAATTATTCCAGTTAAATGTGTACTGAGCAGGAGGTCTCCAAGACCCAACCAGAAAAAAGTCTTTCTATTTGTACATGTTAAATTATTTTCTTACTTTCTGGAATCTGGTAGTTACTTTAAATATTAAAAGATTAAGAAGCTTTAAAATGATTGTCAAGGGCTCACCTAGATGAGAAAACAAAAGTATTCATCAGAGAAAGAAAGTTTGATGTAGAGATGAGATGACTAGAAGGCAAAGTATAAAACAAACATAAAAAGAGGGATGGAAAGTTGACATCCACCATGTATAAAATTGTAGCAAATATGCCAGAGTATTGTATTGGTTGAGTTGATGCCTACAGATTGTATATTCTTAGAAGGAATTGTAGGAAAGCTATCAGTATGTGGTGTGAAACAGAAAAGCACAGTAGCAGTTTATTTCACATAGTATAGTAGGGTCAATGACCAAAGGACCACACATTTTAATTAATGAAAAAATGAATTGCACACTCTTTAAATGACCTCAGTGTCTTTGATGTAACCTTCATGGATCTGTATAGACAAGATCTTGATGGTTTTCTGCATTATTTCTATTATGGACATTAGTCTGCTTGCTTAATTAAGAAGCAAAGAAGGCAATTTTATAGCAAAGTAGTATGGGAGACAATTTCTAATCTTCAATGTAGATTCTTTTGCATGAGATCCTTAGGAAATATTTATTTGAATAAGTGTAATAATATTTCAGTGTCTATTACTTCAAAATGCCACATGCATTATTATTTCTAGTAGTCATGAAATCATTTGGATGCAATAAAATTAAAATTAATAAAGTTGATGGTCAAGAGAATATCAAATTGTTCAAAAAATATTATATATGTCCTAAAAGTATCTATCCTCTGTTGCTGAAAATTTCTTGTTCTGACAGTCATCTTCCTTGTTCCTCCTCCCCATCTTCCTCCCACTCCTCCTCTCTGTCTTCCCTCTCCTGTCCATCCTCCTTATGTTCCTCTGCTGTGGGATATCTTTCTGTATGCTGTGAATATGTGTTGCTCTGATTGGTTGAAAATAAAATGGTGATTGGCCAGTAGCCAGGTAGTATAGGCAGGGCAAGCAGATGAGGAGAATTCTGGGAAGAGGAAGGGCTGAGTCAGGAGTCGTCAGCCAGACACAGAGGAAGCAAGGTGACAAGGAAAAACTGAAAAAAAGTACCAAGCCACGTGGCTAAAACTAGATAAGAATTATGGGTTAATTTAAGTGTAAGAGCTAGTCAGTAATAAGCCTTAGTTAATGGTCAGGTAATTATAATTAATACAAGCTTCTGAGTGATTATTTTATAAGCAGCTGTGGGACCTTGGGGCTGGGTGAGACCAGAGAAACTTTCCAGTTACACTCCTCCTCTGCTCCTCCTACTTCATGTCCTCTTCCTGCTCCTTCTCTTTCTCCCCATCTTTCTCTCCCTTCTCATCCTCCTGCTCTTCTTTTTTTTTTTTTTGAGGTTTTCACAGTTTATTGAAGCTATTACACAAGAAAGATGTTGTATTGTCGGATTATATTTCATAAATGCCTTAAAATTATTACTAAAGTAACATGTGGAGAAATAAAACAAGAGTTTGTTCAGAAAAAATAAATTTCTACCTCTTTCCCTCAACTCACACCTCACAGAGGAAACTTCAAGTAGATTTTGCATTTGCTTTTTATAAGTTGACTTTCATCTGAGAGGAAAGCCTCAACTGAGGAAGCGTCTAGCACATATTGGTCTGTGGACATGTCTGTGGAAGATTGTCTTTATCATTAATTGATGTAGAAGGACCCGGCATATTGTGAGTGGTACTATTCCTAGGCAGGTTTTGAACTGTATAAGAAAGCTAGTTAAGTATAAACCTGTGAGCCAGCCTGAAAATGAACCAGCAAGCACCACTCATTTCCATGGTTTCTGCCTCTGGTTCCTGCCTTGAGTTTCTGTCCTAACTTCTCTTAGATGGACTACGACCTTTCCTCTTCTAAGTTGATGCTGGTCATATTATTATCACAACAACAGAATGAAATTACAAGTATCTTAAAAGGGAAATGAAGTAAGAAATCCTATATTGTGGAAAATTATAAGAAAATCTTGGAGAAACAATGAAAATTAAAATCTATACCATGCTTTAGATTATTTTACAAGGTTTGCGTTATTTTCTCAATTTATTTCACTTGTATTCACAATCTGATATGGCAAATGCTCAATTTTTTTTTTAATTTTTATTTTGCAATGCAATTAAGTTCTACATACAGGCACAGATTCCCTTGTTCTCCCCCCTCCCGCCCCCCTCACCTTCCCCCCAGCCCACCCCCCATTCCAATCTCCTCCAGGGCAAAGCCTTCCTCACAGACTGAGATCAACCTGGTGGACTCAGTCTAGGTAGGTCCAGTCCCCTCCTCCCAGGCCGAGCCAAGGGACCCTGCATAGGCCCCAGGTTTCAAACAGCCGACTCATGCAATGAGCACAGGACCCAGTGCCACTGCCTAGATGCCTCCCAATCAGATCAGGCCAATCAACTGTCTCACCCACTCAGAGGGCCTGATCCAGTTGGTGACCTCTCAGCCATTGGTTCATAGTTCATGTGTTTCCATTTGTTTGGCTATTTGTCTCTGTGCTTTATCCGACCTTGGTCTCAACAATTCTCTCTCATATAAACCCTCCTCATTCTCGCTAATTGGACTCCCAGAGATCCACCTAGGGCCTAGTCATGGATCTCTGCATCCAGATCCCTCAGTAGTTGGATGAGGTTTCTAGCATGACAATTAGGGTGTTTGGCCATCCCATCACCAGAGTAGGTCAATTCGGACTGTCTCTCGACCATTGCCAGCAGTCTGTTGTGGGGGTATCTTTGTGGATTTCTGTGGGCCTCTCTAGCACTTTGTTTCTTCCTATTCTCATGTGGTCTTCATTTACCATGGTCTCCTATTCCTTGTTCTCCCTCTCTGTTGTTGATCCAGCTGGGATCTCCCACTCACCCAAGCTCTCTTTCCCTTGACCCTTGCCCTTCACTACCCCCACTCATGTCCAGGCTGTTCATGTAGATCTCATTCCATTTCTCTGTCATTGGGCGATCCCTGTGTCTTTCTTGGGGTCCTGTTTTCCAGGTAGCCTGCCTGGTGATGTGAGTAGCAGTCCAGTCATCCTTGTTCCACATCTAGTATCCTGTTATGAGTGAGTACATACCATGTTTGTCTTTCTGAGTCTGGGATACCTCACTCAGGATGATTTTTTCTAGGTCCATCCATTTGTCTGCAAACCTCATGATGTCATTGTTTTTCTCTGCTGAGTAGTAATCCATTGTGTATATGTACCACATTTTGTTTATCCATTCTTCAGTTGAAGGGCATCTACATTGTTTCCATTTTGTATCACATTTTTATAACAACTTTGTAAATTAACTTTTAGCTTTGTCAAAAAAAATCTGTAATGAAATCTACTTCTTAAAAACATGTTAAGCTACTTAAATACGGAACCTAGAGGAGTCTCCTTTTGTGGTCATAAAAGTGTGTTTTGTTTCATTTGTTTGTTTTTTTTTAACAATTTTGCAAGTAAATACTTTTCAAAAAAACTTTTTTAGCAGTTTGAATACTCTCTGACTACACCTAAGAACTTTGCAAATCCTGCACAAATAAAATTCTATATAGATTTAGATGGCTGGCTTTTTATTCTGTTTTCAGTGACTTGAATGAGGTTACTGAAATGTTTATCCAAAAATAGCCACTTAAAAAATTCTGTATCTGCTGGTTGAAGCAGTCCTGGCAAGAGAGATTCTATCACCATCAAGGTCTGGCCTATTGTGTCCTACCCTGGGTGACTTGTCTCAGAAAGACAAAGTACAGAGGGCAGATTCTACCTGCTTTCTACCACTCACAGTGCAACTGCAAGAGGGAGAAGGGATCTGGGAAGAGTTTTGACATCTATGGATGAAAAGAAGTCTGTAGGTGAAAGGCAGCATTGTTATTATAAATGGAAAACCCACAGATGCCTGGGAGGTGATTCTAGAATGCAAATCATTTTCTAAAACATTGTTGTAGCCTTTCTATCAAACCACCCAGGACAAACAAAGAAAACTTTCCTTTTAGCCACTAAAATGAGCATGGGAGAACTCTTTAAACTGTCTTTTTTTGGTTAATATCTTCAAATATTATATTATTGCAAAAATCTTAAGTGTTTCCAAATGGCTGTATGCACCTGATCTTTGGTTTATGTGGGAGCCCACAAAGATTCCAACTTGTGGTTTGACTCAAGATCAGAGTGTCAGAGTTTATGTTGCTCTCCCAGACTGCATACTATGGGGCAAAGGTGTGACTATCAGGTGTCTTATACTTCAAGGCCTGATCATAAGATGCTGCGGGGCATGGTTACCAGTTGTTATGAAGGGTCTACACTTCTTTGCACTTTGATCTTGCAAGGGGGGATGTTGTAGAATATTATTTTAAGTTGTGTTACTTTTTTGATGTTGCCTTTGTTTAACTCTGTGAAGCTGTGTTACTGTGCCTGTATAAAATACCTGATGGTCTAATAAAGAACTGAATGGCCAATAGCAAGGCAGGAAAAAGGATAGGTGGGTCTGGCAGGCAAAGTATATATAGGGGGAGAAAAAAATGGAGTAATGAGAAGAGATCTAACAGCCAGAGAAGGAGGAGGACTCAAGGGGCCAGTCACCCAGTAAGTCACAGAATAAGAGTAAGAATAAGATTTACAGTAGTAAGAGAATTGGAAAAACCCAGAGACAAAAGGTATATGGAATAGTTTAAGTTAAGAAAAGTTGTCTAGAAACTAAGCCAAGCTAAAGTGGGGCATTCATATGTACTAATCAGCCTCCATGTGTGAATTTATGTGGAAGCTGGGTGGCAGACTACCCAAAAAAGTGTAAATTCACCCAACAACGGGGGAGGTCTTTTATCTCTCCCCTTGCTAGTGTGTAAAAAGCCCATTATAAATAAACTCGAGGCTTCTGGGTATTGACCCAGGGTCCTCCTGAAGCTTTCCTATATCTCTGTCTTTCTCTCTGTCTATGTCTATCTTTCTTCCTATTATTTCACCATTCCTCACCCCCCCCTTTAAGGGACCCTTTGTTAGGTTAGTGCTGGACCACAACACTGAGCCCTAACAGGTTTATTTTTCAGTATGTTGTTAATTCCACAGATGCAATAAAGTCCACTGATCCAAATCATGGCCAAATTAATTAAAGCAAGCTTTCTTTTTTATTTGTTTATATGCACTGTCTCTCCCTAAAAGCAGGGTTCAAGAGATCAGCACTGGACATGGGGAAGATAAGGGCTTTCACAGTCCAGGAGGAGGAGTTTTCCAAATGGGGAATTTGGCAGGCAAATGGATGGGGTTACAGAAGCAGAACATAAGCATAACAAGTTGGTCATAACAACCTGAAACAAAGACAATGTTTGCAAGGTAGTTATAACAAGGTGATCATAAAAACAGCTGGTCATAATAACCTTTTAAAAGAAAAGCATGGCTGCTGTTTCCTGGAACAGGCAGTACAGAACCATTGTACTTAAGGTTTCAGGTGGGACATAGCCCAGTCCTTGAGAAATAGAGGTTTAATCAGAAACAGGAATGAACCTAGTTTGTCTTTACTATAATATGGCTTTTAAGCCTAATATGGAGGCTGTCTGGTTCATCAGTTGTCCAGCCAGAATACAGTATAGAATGAAATTGGAGAGCAGGCAACAATGTATTTTCTAGGTGCATACTTAGTAACTTTGCTAAATTACTATGCAATTAAAAGGCAGTTTATTTTTTATTCACACTGCTACTTCAACCAGCTCAGGCAACAGGTTCCTGTAATAGTTAAAAGACTGATATTTTATAGAGTAGATAACAGCACTGATGAATAACCTCAAAATAAAATGATACAAGTCACTTTCTTTAACCATCTATCATACTTTAATTAATTCCTCTTATTTCCTTTACATTATTCCACACAAAAGAAGACATTGTTCTTCCTGGTGGCCAAACACTTAGTTGGTGAACATAACATCATTATTATATTGATGCAAGCCCTTTCCACTTATAAATTTAGTAGAGAGCCTGCAGAACCTCTTGAAAATGTATTCCTAGGAACTCAGTACTGACTGATCATAGATAATAAATACTGTCACACTACCGAGATTCCAGCTCAGTAGTTCAAGAAGAATGGCAGCATTTCCAACTATTGTGTATTTAAACAAACAAGATATTAAGAGGAGAAATGGTGAATACCTGTACAAGGGCATCCAGTGATGGAATCTTACCACAATTTTTCATATCGTATGGTACTACAGGCAGGGATTAGTAAACATTTTTTATCTGTTTTGGTACTGAGAGTAGAAAGGCTTCCATGGTTCAAGTCACCATAGAAAAATAATAGAGGGAAACAAACAGTTGCAGCAAACATTTGAGAGTCACATTGCAGCCACTTCTTCTCACATGCAGCACACTGCTTCAGTTTAGAAAGAAAAACAAATAAACAAACAACTAAAAGAACCACTCATACGGTGCACACCTCCCGTGTGTCATAAGTCGGAGGTGCATCTTAACTGTCACTCTACATCATCATTGCTTTTCTTGCAGTCTGATTCAGTTAGTGTTTTCAAATATTTTAAGTGTATTCATAACTTCCTGGACTTCTCTTAGACTCTTGTGCAACCAGGCTGCTAAGAATCCATGTGTAATGAAATATTGGTGTTTAAACATTTATGGGGTATTGTTTGTTTTCATTACTTTTAGAACTCACAATTGAAGAGCAATAGTACCGTGGATGATTGATTGATAAATAAAACACTGATTGGCCAGTAGCCAGGCAGGAAGTATAGGCAGGACTAGCAAAGAGGAGAATTGAGAGAACGGGAAGGCAGAGAAGAGGAGACGCCACCTTGTCATCCAGGGAGCATCATGTAAAGGCAGCAGGTAAAGCCATGGAACACACGGCGACATATAGATTAACAGAAATGGGCTGAGTATAAGAGTAAGAGCTAGACAATGGTAGGCCTGAGCTAATGGCTGAGCAGTTTAAATAATATAAGCGTCTGTATGTTTATTTTACAAGTGGGCTACAGGACTGCCGGGGTTTGGTGGAACCGGAGAGAAAAACTAACTCTAGCTACAGCATAGAGCAAGTATCTCAGCACTGTGAAATGTCCTCTCAAGAATGCTTTCTCTTTCAGATATTCTTTAAGATTTGCATCATTTCCCATCTAAGTGTGTTAGAAATGCCACCTAGAGACAATGCTTCAATATCCCGTGTCAACTGTGTCTGTGGTGGGTTCATCACCTGAAATACATACAGGTAAATGTGAAGACAGTGAAAATCACTGAGGAGGATGGTGTTTCTTGACTGCACAAAAGAGAACAATAGGGTGTCCCAGAATTCTGCATGTAAATTGGAATTTATTTTCTAACCATCTTCCAAGATTCAGCGTGTGATGAAAATCAATTTGGCATGTGCAAAGAAACTTTGACAGAGAGAAAAGTGGTGTTATACCACAGATGAGAATACGACTTCTCTCCACACCGTGAAGGGAGTCTAAAAATAAAGAGCATGGTGACAGAGTCTCATTGGATCTGGCTGAGAATTATGTGATTAATTTTTTTAATTAATACATTGTTTGGGACTCCTACAGACTGTGCCTTTATATACTATATGCAAAAGGTACACTTCACTTTTCTCCTAAGGAGTCCACAAGTTTTATAGAGAGGAAGAAAGAGACAGCTCTTTTCTAATGAACATATTTGTTTAAATAATGACTAAACATTTTGGCAACAAGGCAATTGATTAGCAAATAAGTACATCTTTTCTCTGTGGTTAGGCACCACTGAAAATGCAACAAATATAACATTAATGATTATTTTACATCTCTTCTTTCATATTTTATTACATGTTCTTTACCTCCCCCCAAATTTTTCTTCTTTTTCTTCTGCACTTCTATTTTGCATTTATTGCTCTACAGAAGGGATAGAAAGTAGAGAATATAAGGAAATCCTCTTGAATTTGTTTTCTAAAAGCTTTTCAGAAGGAGGCTTTAAAACTACTTCAAGATATGGGGAGAACATAGCACAGGGGATCCTGCTATCTTTGCAAAAAAATTAGATTTTCTATCTTATCCTCCCATTCCCCACCTCATCTAATCCATCCTGTTCTATTTTTTCACTTTATCACTTTATACTATTAGAAACCTCATAATACCAGAAGGTGCTATGCATGCTATAAGAAGGGAACAGTAATCATTAATCTTACCAGGATGTGAATCCTGAGAACTATTATAACAACTGGCCTGGCAAGACATTCTATAGGTATAATAGTGTCATGAGATTACACAACCACTTTGTGGTTGTATATAATTTTATGGTTTACTTAAAACCTGGAAAACTTAAGTGAAGTTATCATAATTAGGGGAGCTTTTCTGTCTTCTTCCTACAAGTTTCCACTCCTCTTCTGTTTCTGTTTAGGAAGGGGTAGGCCTCCCACAAAGGGATAGGCCTCCCACAATCGAGTTAGTTTGTACAGAAATTCTACTGCTGTGATAGGAACACACGTGTATATGAGCTAATTAAACAACTAAAAAATGTCTTTATAATTAGCATGGGTTTTTGTTTACTTGAGTGGATACTTTGAATTGTTTTGAAATGACTTTTTTCTCCTGTGAATCAAATAGTCTCTTGAAAATTTTATTCAACATCTGTTAGAGGAGAATTTTGATTTAGAAAAGGAATTGGTGCAATTTTCTCTGTGTCCTGTATAATGCCTGGCAGTTTCTTCTGTGAAGCAGGAACCTGAAGGACCATTTTGCCTTGCAAAGTTTAGTGGTCACTTTCCTATGGGTTCTGCATGTCTAGTTGATGCAACATTTGTCAAGCAGTCCAGGCAAGAACAGTTTCTTACCCAAATGGTTGTTTTTGCCAAGAAGAAAAAAAACTCCATATGGAGTGTCCTTGATGCCCATCTTTCTCTTTGAAGTAAATCAATGCTGCCAGGACCAGACATGTCTCATTGTCCAGAAAAGTCTAAGTTTTTTAAACATATTAAATGCCATATTCTATAGGTCTTTGAAGTGTTTGAAGATTATCTATCTAATTGAATTACATCTATTTATACCTAGAAAACTTAACATGACTATAAGTTTGACTATCATAGAAGACTAATTTTTAATCTGTATTTCTTAATAATCCATTACAATTTAAATGAGCTGCACAAATATAATACCTTAAACAAGAATAGGAGTATACATATAGTACAACAAAATTAACTTTAAAATTGTATCAATAAACTAAAATCTATACCAATGTAAAACATTTTAAGCAGGTTGCTTTTTAAATGTAGGTTAAAAAATCCACCCTTTTATCCTATCATATCTATATCCTATATTTCCATATTATATCCCCCTTTCTTCTTTTAGAAAGATATTGACTATGACCAATAACAATTTGTAACCAACAACATAACCACAGACAGACATCCATATTCTATTTTTGGGGAATGTGGGTATAGTTTTCTAGGGTATTTTCTGCTGATAAAAGGTGCTGTATTCTTATGGGGATTCTGAGAAAATTAAGAATTATGGTTAAGTCCTGACTGGAACAGTCTGTGATGTTGTATTTTTTTAGCCTGTTGCCTTGGAAGCTTTTTGGAAATTTGGATCATCTGGGCCTCTCAGGGGGTCTTCCTTGATCAAACCATGTTAGCCTGGAAGCAATCCATAGGTTTTTATATTCTGTGGAAACAAAAGCAGAACATCTTTTCCACAGCAATATATCCTTAGACATAAATTTTGAAGTCAAAATATCTTTAAAATATACATATTGATTTAACTCAGCAGCTTTTATAATCAAATGTCTCTCTGCAGTTAAAAATCCAAAAGACAATATAATCCAGACTCTCTGTGTAATATCTATCTCTACTTGGCTTATTTTTTATATTACTTTTACTTTCTCTTTAAAGACTTCATTTTTTAAAACTTTGTATTTCTTTATGTAACTGTCTATATTCCATTTCCTCTCTCTTCCAAGCCTATGTACATTTTTACACACATTGTAAACTGGTTAAGGTTTATCCCATCTGAATCTGTCTTATTGTAAATATATTGCTTTAAACTACAGCATGATTAGGACTAAAATGGCAGCTTTGGCCCCTGGCTCTGCCTACCTCAGCTTCCCCACATGGCAGAACTATGTTTACCGCCAGCTCTAGTGGAACCATGCTCATCACTGACTCTGGAAAGCAGTGAGTCTATGCTTCCATCCAGTAGCATGTGGCCCAAAATCCTTTCCTTCCTTTCTTCCTTTCTTTCTTTCTTTCTTTCTTTCTTTCTTTCTTTCTTTCTTTCAATACTAGCAAAAGCTATATCCACCACACACCATGCTGTGCAGCTTGAAGATGCCACTGTGTACAGGGACAGGAAACTGCCATGCTGCATTCAAGCCCATATGATGTGAACTTGCCATACTGTAGTTCTTGTCTGCATGTCGTGGCATCTCTGTACCTTGGCATCTCTATATCTCGACCCGTATGAGACATGAAGTAGAAAGCTATTTTTGGCTCCATTATTGTATGTTTAGAAGCACCTTTTAAACTCTATTAGGCCTTACGGCAATTGGAGAGCCCCACATTGGGTGCCATTTGTAGCCAGAATTTTTCCTGTGTCCCACCTGGCCCACAGTCAGGACAAATCTCTTACCCTCTGGTCCCACAGCTATTCACCCAAATAAACACACAGAGGCTTATATTATTTACAAATAGTATGGCCTAATGTCTCAGGATTCCCACTATATACCTCTTACTTCTTAAATTCACCCATTTCTATAAATCTATGGCTTGTGGCTTACCAGTACTTTACATCTTGCTTTTTCTGGCAGCAACTAGCAGTGTCTCCTCTGCCTCTCCTTTCTCTTCCTGTCTATCTCTAGTTGGAATGTCCCACCTAACTTTATCCTGCCTCACCATTGGCCAAACAGCTTTATTTGTCAACCAAAGAGAGCAACATATATTCACAGCATACAGAATGACACACCCATAAATTTAGTCCAGTAATAATCATTAACTTTCCCCTCCAGACTTCATCTAAGACAATGTCTTTAACTTTACACAAAGTAATGAAAGAAGTTATAGTTGAAAGAAATTGCAGTTGGTATCTTAGAACTGGCCCATTTTGACTATTTTGCTGCATTTTTTTTTGGTTGTTGTTGTTCAGCAGTCTCACTATCTGAATTGACCTATTTAGAGCCCTTTATTGTGGGAGGATGCATCATTCCATCCCACATATCTTCATCTGTAAACCTGTTGTAAGCCTATGCTAGCAGTGACAGAACACAGAAGGTGGTGAGTGTACATAGAATAAATCTTGTTGTGTGTTCATTGATATTCAAAATTACTTTATGCTCATAAGAATAAATTTTTGAATATACATCTACTACAAAACTTCCTGGTTTGGGTTTTCCAAATGTTTTTCAGTTAACGGCTCAGACAGTGGGACTACTTGAAAAATTTCAGAAGTTTGTATATATTCCACCTTTATACTAATTCATTTTCCATACTAAGTAAACAGTTGTACCTTTAGAAGTGGTGCACTGTGCTGAATGGTTTCTCGACAGCTTTACACATGCTAGAATCATTTTGGAAGAGGGAACCTCAGTTGAGGAAATGTCCCCACCATAATGTTTCATGGACAATCCTGTGGTGCATGTTTGTGTTTGATGATTGATAATGGAAAGCCAAGTTAACTACAGGCAGTGTCACTCATGAGATAGTGGTTCTGAGTACTATAAAAATCAGTTTGGAATCCCTAAAGAGTAAGCCAGTAAACAGCCCTCATCTGTGGCCTCTGCATCAGTTTCTTCCTCCAGGTTCCTACCTTGAGTTACTGCTCTGACTTCTGTTCATGATGGACTTCAGTTGGCATATGAGTAAGAATTCAGTGCTATGGGTTGTTCTCTATACTGTGAATGTGTTATTTTGATTGGTTGATAAATAAAAAGCTGATTGGCCAGTAGTTAGACAAGAAGTATAGGCAGCATAAACAGACAAAGAGAATTCTGGGAAGAGAAAGGCTGAGGAGACACCAGCCCGCTGTCCAGGGAACAGCATGTAATGGCACACAGGTAAAGCCACAGAACACAGGGCAATACATAGACTAACAGAAATGGACTGAGTTTAAGTGTAAGAGCTAGTCAGTAAGCCTGAGCTATATGGCCAAAAAGTTTTAACTAACATAAGCCTCTGTGTGTTTACTTGGGTCTGAGTGGCTGCAGACTGGGTGGGACACAGGAAAACTGTAACTACAGTTCAGAGATTCACACAATGACCAGTTCACTTTCTCGGCCTCCTGCTTGTGATTCAATTTGTGGGCTCTCAGCTTGATACTCCAAACCACCATACCTCCCTGCTGTCATACATCCCTACCATGATGGCAATGAACTGTTATCCTTCTGGAACTGTTATTTCCAAATAAACCCTGTGTTTCATCACAGCAATAGACATGTAACTAATATAACCTCTAATCTCTATAATATCAAGCACCATAGTGCTTGAGCTGTTTCTCTTTGTCTATATGGAGAATATTTTTGGTACTTATATTTTACTCTAGCTATCATAATATTAATCTGTGGATCGTAGAACCAGTATGAGAATCCTGGCAGCTACTAAGAAAATCAGCTCCAATTATTTTCCCACCTCTCCTAGACACTCATCTTAAAAAACAAAAATATTTGAAGACATGAGTAAAGAATTAAAACAGGAGACATATAATTCTTGTAAAAAGAGATATGCATTAAATAGACCACACTTATTTGACTGTCCCTACAAGGCCATAGTCCAACATAGTTTGGAGAGGAAGCAGTATCAGTAGGCAGTATAGACACAGTCATCTCCCATAGGCCTTGTAGGTTTACTACATGGGATCCACGTGAAGATTAGAAAGTGTGGTAATTTCTTTAAAAAAATCAGATATTTGGGAACTTTAAAAAAGAAAGTATACTAATAACCCAGCAACAATTTATTCAGATATTAGTATTGAGTAAAGATATTTATATAATTGTTAACATTTTTTTACATAGAGAAAAAGGTAGAACAAAAAGAAATATGTAGGGTTGCAACAGAGAGATTATACTTATAAAACTGCACACACAAACAACCAACAACAATAACAACAAAAACCCTTTAGAATATGAAGGATGAAAACAAAGTAAAAATAGAACACTTTGAGTAGAATAAAAATAATTTGGTCTTAGTAAAAATATTTAACTCTTCAATGAAGTAACATGCCAGAAGAAAACATTGAACTGAAATGGAGAGGAAAAATGTCATGCTAATGCTAAAACACAGTACAAGGCACACATAAGAGGTCATGAGAGTTTTTAACTTTTGTAAGAAATGCTGGAAAGAAAGGAGAAAGAGAAAAGGGGTGGAGCAACAATTGAAACTGTGACAGCTTGGAATGTATTGAAACTGGTACAGGAACTCACTCCGTTCAATCTAGGTCACTAGTCCACAAGCAGAAGAAACACAGAGATGATCACACCAAGGCACATCATGGTTAAATTTCAGATCATCAAACTTAAACAAACAATAAACTTAAAGCTGATAGAGAAAACACATGTTATTTTTAAAGGGTACCCATAGAACCTCTGCCTAGACGTTCTGCAGGACTGTAGAATTCAGAGAACATTGAATCACATGTTTCTGTTGTTGTTGTTGTTGTTGCTGTTTTTTGGCTTTCTTTTTTTAAGCACTACAGAGAAAACACAAATTTCTCACTTGAATTCCATACCTCCTCAAGATATTTCTGAGCAATGAAGGCAAAATAAAGATTTTTGAGACTGACAAAAGCTAAGAGAATTCATACCAAGAAATCTACCTTTGCCTGAAATGCATGAAATATGAAAGAAAGGCTTTTTGAGGCTGAAAGAAATTGATACCAAATACAAGCTTTAACCCACATAAAAGAATGAAGAATGACAGAAAGAATTAGAATATGGATGATCACAAAATGATATAAACTACACAGGGCAATGGTAACTACATCTTGTGTGATGTACAGAGGTAGGTACTATACAGTAGGAAAAACAAAATGTCTACAAGATTTAGAGAGGGAGATTTTTAAGTTTCATTATTCCTTGAAATGATGAATATATGACTATGAAGTAGTCAGTGATTAAGGAAATACACACATACAATGTATCCACTAAAAAGAACAATACAAACATAAAACATACAACTCAAAATACTCATTTAATTCCACGTTTGTAGCCAAGTGTGTGAGAGGTAGCCATGACGTGTATACAGTGGTGCTCTGTGGGCCCTGAAATAGAAGACTCCTGCATTGCATGCATCACTCGTCCTCCCTATAGCTCTTTACAACTTAGAAGCTTTTTGGTACTCTGAGTACCCTGATGTCCATTCCAGTTGGCATCCTGTATCCAGCAATTCTTAGAAGCTATCTGATAAATGGCTGCAGGTCTGTTCAAGGATGATTTGCAGAATGTTTGTTTTTGACTGTCAGTAACATCATGATACTTAGTAAAGTTAGAATTGGCCACTTATTCGATGCGTGGGAGTTGCTTTTGAACACAGGAAGGAGAATTATTTTATTTTTCTATTTAGACCCCTGACATGGCCCTCCTCAGAAGCTCTTGCGGTGACATATTGTGTACCCTAATAAAATCTACCTGAAGATCAGAGAACTGAACAAGCCACTAGCTTAAACATAGAGGCCAAGCAATGGTGATACACACCTTTGATCCTAGCTCTCAGGAGGCAAAGATCCATCTGGATCTCTGTGAGTTCAAAGCCACCCTGGACTACATGAGACTGACTCAGTTTAGGAGAGAAAACAGAGCCAGGCAGTGGTGGCACATTCCTTTAATCCCAGTACTGGGAAGCACACATGCCTTTAATCCCAAGAAGTGATGGCTGAGTGGAGAAAGGTATATAAGGTGTGAGAAGATGGGAAATAAAGGCTTTTTGGCAGAAGTGTCCCTTTCAGCTAGAGGTTTCTTCAGCTGAAGCCCTTTCGGCTGGAGCTCTTTCAGGCTGAGGAGTTGGTGAGGTAAGAGGTGTGGCTGTGGCTTGCTCTGCTTCTTTGATTTTTCAGCTTTCACCCCAATACCAGGCTCTGAGTTTTTTATTAAAATACCATTTAGCAATTTGAGCAACATGCTCTCATTGTTCTGTGTGTTCAGGTTAGGTGGTGGTCCTTCAGCTGCCTTTCTCTGTTACCGAAGAATCTCTGGGTGATTACCCATTACATAGATTGCTGAATGACAATGCTTTAGTCTTACTATCCATTTAAAATTATCATTTCCCTCACCTCAGGTGCTAAGGTTCCCCAAGTGATTGCTTCTATTTCTGTAGACAGTAAGGAGCTTGGGTGGATGTTAGCCTTTCCACAGGCATCAATACTGTCTTATAGAGGAAAGTCAACTCAGTTAAGTGCATCCAGTGTGCTTCTTCCAAACAAGAAATTCTCCAGGAATCTTCTCAGGCATTTATATTCTGATCATGATCCTAACATTCCCATGTAAGAGCTTGACTTTACAAAGCACTAACTGCAGAGTTTGGGAATTGTTTCCTTGGGTGATTTTCTAATAGTTAACTCTGAATCTAATTTTCTGAGCAACAGTCATTTCATTGAAAGGACTCTTTGTGCTTAGGAAGAATTTCAAGCTTTTGTACCATTGCCTGTTTGTAAGTTGCCTTAGTAACTGTTTCTTGTCACAGCAATAAAAAGTGAACTAAGATAAAAGTTGGTAACAAGGAGTGAGTTATTGCTGTGACAGGCCTGACGATGATGGGTTTTGGAGGAATATGGAAGGCTTTGGGACTTTAGACTAGGAAAGTGGTTAAACACTATAAGCAGAGCTTAGCAGGCCATTCTAGTAGGAGCTTGGAAGATAATAATACTGTGAGCAGTGTGGACTATGGATGCCCAGCTCAAGAGGTTTCAGAGGGAAACCATATTTGAAACTAGAATAGAGACTACGCTTTCTGCCCTTCTCCTAAAAATCTGTCTGAGAATAAATTGAAAAGTTGTAGATATCCTAATATTAGTCATGAAGTTATTAGTAATCACCTTTACTCATGCCTATGATGAAAGGGGCAAGGGGAACAAAACGAAATGCAAAATACCGAATGTGAGGGGAAAAATAGCACCAGGAAAGCTAACTTTGGAGACAAGTGTGTGCTGATTGAGATAAAGAGATAGCAGATTCAAGATTCAAAAGGAATAAAGGTAGGGGTGCTCTCAGGTCAAAACTGGACCAAATGAAGCTTTCTACTACTGGTAAAAAGGAAACTCCTGAAGAAATAAAAGTTTATGCAAATGTGATTCAAAGAGGCCAGGTTTCACCCTATGGAGGCAGTCAAACTAGTCAGTTTCCTCCATGTGATTCTGGTTCTGGAGTCATGAAGGATACAAAGGCAGCAGTTCTCAATCTGTGGGTCTCGGCCCTTTTGAGGTTTCATATCAGATAACCTGCATATCATACACATATACTATGTTTCACAGCAGTAGCAAGATTACAGTTATGAAATATCAATGAAATAATTTTATTGTTGGGGGTCACCACAACTGGAGGAACTGTATTAAAGGGTCATAACATTAGGAAGATTGAGAACCATAGTACAAGAGTAAAGGAGTTATGGAATCTTCCTTTTGTTTAACAAAAGTCACTGAGGCCAAGCATGTGGTTTGGAAGTCCCTGCATGGAGGCCCTTACAGGCCATGGTATAAAGCTATGAAAGTGAAGCCTGGATTGAATTGGAAACTCCAAGATGTTGGGCATGCCAGAGCCATGAGTCATCTGCCAAGAAGAGCTGCAGAGAGGGAGAAGTGTGTTATCATCACCAAAGCTGCAAGGGGGAGCCATCTAAGCCCTTTGATGTCAGACATTGAGCTACAAGATGTGGAGATTGCTCTTCTGAGTTTGACCTTGCTTTGTTCCAGTATTTCCTCACTATGACTCTATTTTCCACTTTGGGAATGGTGATTTTGTGTATTTAGTGCCATTGCATATTAGAAGTCTAAAACTTAATTTTGATTTTATGGAGAGTTACAATTAAGAAATTACTTTGAGTCTTAGAAGAGGCTTTGGACTTTTAAACTATGATGAGACTGTGAAATACTATGGGGAATTCTGAAGTTGGACTAAATGCATTTAGCATTGTAATATAGCCATAAACCTATGCAGGCCCGGGAGTAAAAATGTGGTGGTTTAAATGAGAATGGCTCCCATAGGCTCATGTGTTTGAAAGTTGGTCCCCAAATAGTAGAACTGTTTGTGACAGACTGGATGTGTAGGTCTGTCGGAGAAGGTGTGTTATTGAGACAAGCTTTGTGGTTTCATAAGATGTGGCCATTCTAGGGTCTCTCTCTCTTTCTCTGACTCATTGTTGTGTATCAAAATTCAAGCTCTCAGCTACTGGTCCAGCACCATGCCTGCCTGCTGCTGTGTTCCACACCACGTAGATTCTAACCTTCTGTAACCATGAGCCTTAAACTAATGCTTTCTTTTACATGTTGCCTTGGTCATGGTGTCTTATCATAGATAAAAATGTAACTAAGCCACCCTGCTGGTTTGGGAATCCAAGACTTCTTTGTCTTTGTTTAGGCTTTTTAAAACTAATTTGACAAAGCCCCAAAGCCTCATTTTCTCACCATCATTATCCCCATGCCATCAAAGTGTATAAATTAAACAACCTCTTCTGAGATTCCACCTGGTTGCATGCAGTCTATCACAGGTGAAGATTATTAGGATTGTGGTGTCTCATACATTAGAAGTTATCATTGTGTGTTTAGTCTGAATAAAGACAATATCCAAACAGTGAATCATCAAAGTTCAGAACCATTATCTGAGGATGTGTCTTCTAGAATCACATCTGGGGAAACTGTCATTGTGTAAGTATCCTAAAGCTTTAAAGAAAAGATTGTGAGAAGGGAATTGTGAAACAAGTGAGAAAGAAAATGAAAAAGAAAAATTTAAGGAACAGTGTTCAGACAGATTATTGAGGCCAAGATGACCCAATTGCCAATTCTCCTGATATCCTTGAGAAACCTTGAGAACCCCTCCTAGTGATTCACATATAACCAATAAGTATAAGCATGTCTACTTGCTAAGCATTGCCTCTGGGGGTAATTAACTCTCTGCAGTTTAAAACTTTACAAAATTACATGAACAGATCCAATTCTGCAGTTGTGGAGAAATACTCTGAGATGTGTGTGGTGTGTGTGTGTGTGTGTGTGTGTGTGTGTGTGTGTGTGTGTATGGGGGGTGTCTAGGGGAGAGAGAAGAAGGGAGAGAGATAAGTAGATAATAATATAGATAGATAGATAGATAGATAGATAGATAGATAGATAGATAGATAGATAGATGAATGGATAAATGTCATTCACATCATAAGTTATTTTTAACTTGGTTATATAGCAACTCTGTTTTTTCTTCAAAGTACAAATGTTAAAGACATGAACAAAACTAGGGATAGTGTCACTTATTTTATTTTTATTCGGTTATTTTACTTTTGTTATTTATTAAGCCTTTTATCCTGATCCAAACTTTGTGACTACCAGCACAAGGAAATTGACAGATGATAACCTTCATAAGAGGATCTACTTTAAACCTGTTTGTGAGACATCTCCAGCATCATTCAAACCAAACACTATTCTACCAGGATGCCTGTGAAAAATTATTCCTTTAAGAAGGCCTACACATCACATTGTTGAGATGATATCTTAGTGAATGCAAAAGTCACATGAGAATTTTATGAAGTTTAGAAATCTTTTGCATAGATTTGGTAAAATGGGACATAGGGCTTTTATTTTTCCCCTCTCCTTTTTGTTTTCTGTTTTATCTGTGGTGGTTGTAGGGATTGAACCCCTGGGCTTGTGCATGCTAATCAAAAGCTCTACTAATGAACTTAACTAATATCTCCCCTTTCTTAATAGTTTGCATGCTATTCTTTAGTATGTAAACAAGAAAATTTTATGTATCATAACATTACAATTATATGTGGTATTTGAAGTGTTAGTCTATATTAATTTATTCAATCTGTGATCTCCAAATTTAATTTCAAATGCTTATAAAGGGCCTTTCTAAATAGTGGCAGTAATTGAAACCATAATCACTCAAGAAAGCAAAATATTGAAGGTAGGTAGGTTTCCATGTACTTCAAGACCTTACTGAATTTGCCATTAGATCTATTTGTTATGAAGGACCATATCTGAAATGTATCTAAGATGAAGACTCCTTCTTTCTCACACAGAGAATATTTGGTCAATAATCGTTTGTTGTAACTTAATACAAGCAAAATTAGTCCTGACATTTAACACACAGTCCAATTTGAACAATATGCATAAAATCATCATGATGGTATTTATTCAATGTTTCTGCACTTTTATTTTCTTTTTTCTTGTTATTATCTCAATAGGGGATAATAATCCAACCTTTACTCCTAACTAAAAAAATAATTGTTGGTTAAAGGAATAGATTTTCAAACCTGATGATTATAGATAATCTTTCTAACTCTGAGGCTCAATATATTTCCCCTAGACTCTTTAAAAAATGGGTAGAGTGGTGCATCCTTTAATTTCACTTCATTTTCCAAACTCAGGTAATACTGCAATGTCAAGTGCTGAGATATTCAGACATGAACATTTCTGTTTTTTGTTTACAAATGTCCTAAATCTGATATAATCCAATATCACATATAAAATTTATAAGGAATAATGTAGAACATCTTGTAGACAGAGTAAGAAACTGAAAATCAAATCTTCCATGAAAATCAAATCCTACTCTTACAACAGTGATCAAAATGAAGTTTTTGAGAACTCTACAAAATGACTAAAAGCATCAGAAATTGTCCTAGAAGGAGCTCACATATTGGGCATAGTTTTTAAATAGACAACCTATGTATATGGTCAAGAAAAACTTAAAAAAATATTGCCTAAAATATGTCAATAATCTTATGAAAAGAATGTTGATTAAAGATTGATTTTGGGAAAAGAGATGAATAGAAAATGATGGTAAATTAAGCTAAAGTATTTTCACATCTAAGTATTGTCTGGAAAATAATAAAGGAACAAAGCTTATGTTAATATGAGGACCTATGATGTGGTTTCGGGAATCATTATGAAAAAAATGTAACAGAAAAAACATAAATATGGGCAAGAAAGGATGCCAGGTTAAAAAGTACTCCCTATTGACTCAGTCCAAGGAAGAATTAAGGCAAAATATTCAATAGAACAAATAAAAAGCAGCACAATTATGGATATATAACCAGATGTACTAGTATTATATAATTACATAATTTATATATATATTATTTATTAAATAAAAGATTATTAGGATAACTGTAAACTTCAAAAAATGACCCTCATAAAGCTCATAATAAATTAAGCAAAGGACTCAGATGCTTTGAAATGAAATAGAAAGAAAAATAACAAACCACACAAACATTGGCCCATAAAGAAAGATAAACATGAAAGTAATATTCATTGCTAAGATACAGAAAAAAATGTGTCATGTGATAAAAAAACAACTCTAAGAAATGATGCTACAAAGATATATATACATTTAGAAAAATGAGATCATATCCTTATCTCTCACCCTATTCAAAAATAAATCCAAAATGGATGAAAGACCTTACCGTAAGATCTAACATTGCTAAAGAAAAACACAGGGAAAAGACAAGATATTGGCATACACAAGGGCTTCCTGAAAAATACTACAATAAGTCAGGTTACGTTTGAAAGAACTGACAAGCAAAATTGCACAAAGTTTCAAGGCATAGGAAATGAGACAATTAGCAGACTGAAGAAGTGGGCTCCAACAAATCATTGCCAACTATACGTCCGACAGGGGATTGCTAACTAGAATCTATAAAGAACTCAGGAAAATCAGACACCTAAAAGCAAACCATTTAGTCAATAAATGGGCAAGTAAATTGAACAGTTCTCACATGAAGAAACAGGAATGGCCAATAAATATATGCAAACATGGCCAATGTCCTTAGCCACCAGGGAAATGCAAATTGAAGCTTTTCATACATTTGGATTTCTTTTTACCCCAGTAAGAGTAGCTATTAAGACACACACACAACACACACACACACACAAACACACACACACAACGCACACACAACACACACACAACACACACACACAAACATGCACACACACACACACACACACAGAAAGGAGAGAGAGATAGAGATAGAGAGAACACAAGAGCAAACGCTGGTGAGGATGAGCAGAAATGGACCTCTAACACACTGCTGGGGGAAATGTAAACTATTGCAGTCACTGTGTAATTTAAATTGGAGGTCCTGAAAAATGAGAACAATATTACCATGTGATCCATCTATACCACTGCTAGGAACATATGCAAAAGAATATAAGGCTACATATTGCAGAGACTCGTGTACAGTAATATGTTTTATTGTACTGCTCACAGTAGCAAAGTTATGGAGTCAGCCTAAGTGACCATGAAGAGAACAGATAAAGAAAATGTAACTTATATGTGCATAATGGAGTTTTATTTGGCCATAAAAATAAACAAAATTATGTTGTTTACAGAAAAATTTATGAATTGAAGATTGTTATAAGCCAGATAAATAATTAGGTTTTCTCTCATAGGAAAAAATGTATATAATATGTGTGTGATATGAATGCATGTCATACATATGTCACATGTATATGACATGGAGATAGAGAGGAAATGTGAGTGGAGGAGAAGGTGTTTAAAAAGGGATGGTGATGCCGGGCGGTGGTGGCGCACACCTTTAATCCTAGCACTCGGGAGGCAGAGGCAGGCAGATCTTTTTGAGTTCAAGGCCAGCCTGGTCTACAAAGCGAGATCCAGGAAAGGCGCAAAGCTACACAGAGAAACCCTGTCTCAAAAAACCAAAAAATAAATAAATAAATAAAAAGGCATGGTGAGAACTAAAGAGTGAGGAAAGACAAAAAATATTTTCATTTTATGCAGAATATAGATCTAACTGCAGATATAAGAGCATATGTGTTAATGTACGATATGAAAGCAGAAAGACAGCTACTTGGGGAAAGGAAGCAAACCAGTGAGCCAGGGAAAGAGAGAAAGGTATGGAGACTATAATTTGAGTAAAGCATAATTTGATGTACTCAAGAATATATTACATTGAAAACAGACCTAGTAGAGATGGGGAGAGAACTCAGCAGTTAAGATCACTCATTATTATAGAGGACCAGGGTTCAATTCTCATCATCCACGTGGTGGCTCACAGCTGTCTATTACTCTAGTAGTATGAGATTCGATGCCTTCTTCTGAACTTGGTGGGCACCAGGCATGCACTTGGTACACAGACATGCAAGAGAGCAAAACATTCGTACACATAATGAAATAAATCTCTTTTTTCTAAAAGGACCAAGGAACCAAGGAAATACTAATTCTAAATTTTGGCAATTCATAGTAAGATTCAAAATTCTTACGCAAAAGCTACACAATGTAAATATGTGGCTTTGATGTCTAGTTCTATAAAATGATAAAGAACTGGATACCTGAATGAATTAATTCAACTTTATCAGGGACAATACAATCAAAATTTAGCATCATAATTAAAGACCGTGAAATGACAATACATGCTTTGAAAATGATGTCTTTTTGTGTGTGTGTGTGGGGGGGGGAGGTAAGAGTATGTGGCTTCAGATAAAAGCCTGGAATCTAGAATTCAATGGACTGACAGATAAGACACTTGTATGGTTGTAGCCATTGTGTCTACAGCCATCAAGAGGGCATTGTCATGTTCTTATTGTTTCAGACTGCAAGTCTGAATATATGCTTTCTCCCTTCTGGAGTCTTGAGCCTTGATAAGCTGCTTATAAACATGAGTAGAATGTTTCAGAATGTTAATAGAGCAGCTGAGTTGGTATTTCTATCATTAAAAAGCTGAACATGGTGGATAGCTCATAGAAATTTTCATTTTACTTTACTCCTCACAGTAACACTGAGAAATATTTCCATCTCAGATAAAAAATAAAGTAAATGTCACGTTACAGAGGTAGTGACCTGGACAGAAGACTCCAGCTTTCACTGAATAGCTCTCTTTTAACTATGTGTCTCCTACTAATCACTCTAAAAGTGAATGTTGGTCCCATGATGATGCTCAGGAAAGGATAATGACTAACATGCATTGTCTGTCTTGTGCCAGAGCTCTGGAGCTCACTCTGTGAATTATCACATTGTAGCAATTTTATAAGACAGTCATCATTTTTTGCTTCATCTATCAGTAGTACCTTTCTTCTGACATCCAAACATCATGCTTATTATCAGTCATGTTCTACATCAAGTTTTCAGTTAAAAGTTGCATAGATTTTTACTCAAATGAATACTAATTTTTACCATCATATTCTAACTTGGTTAAAGTTGAAGATATCAGAACATAAATATAAAAACATTTATGCAAGGGAAATAGAATAACAAACTATCTATGTTCATTTTGCCACACAGTTTACAAAATAAGACAATATTGAAGCCCTGTCAGTCCCCAGTCACTCCCTCTATCCTTTCTCCACAGAGATAATCACCATTCAGAATATATATTTACTATTCTGTTACTTGAGGAAAATGGTTATAAAACAAAGGCAAGCATCCCCCATATGAAATACTCTTTAGTTTTATGTTTTTAAACTTGATATTAATGGCTTTTGACTGTGAATATTGTTAGAATTTCATTTTATCAAGAAATGTTGGAGATGTGATTTATTCATGTTGAAGCCCACAGACACAGTCCTTTCAGTCCCAAAGTTACATCAAAATCTATCTAAACTTATTGCCTGTTCTCATGATTGACATTCGATTTGTCTCTGGATTTTTGCTATTCTGAACAATTTTGCTATAAACTTTTCCATCTTCCCTATCTTTTAAAGCTCTCTTCTAAGCAGACATAATGCTCAACAGATTGTATCCATTTTAACTTCCCAAACAATACCATACTAGTTCCCAAAGGCTTTGTAGAAATTTGCATCTCTCATATAATTTCATTGCTAATTTTTATCAGCCCTTATTATTACTTAATTGACTGATATCTACATGATTTTCCTACATATATCATGTATATTTACCAATGTAAATGTTACTTTGGATGGATGAGGTTTGAGTTTTGTCTCAGAGGTTCATATGTTTTCATCCTTGGTCCCCGGGTGGCAATACCATAGATGGTACAGAAGTTCAGGATATAAAAAATGGTGGGAGGCCCTTAGGTCAAACAGGAGCAAGCTCTGGGAGACACTTTGGGTTACTAGTCTCCCATTGGCTTTTCTTGTCTGGTACATGATCTCCTCCTTTCTCGAAATCTCCCTTGACTGTGATGTAATCTGCCATGAATCCTTCACTAGGGGGAGTTCATACTAGTGAAATGCCATTGTACCTGGGAGGCAAATAGTATTTATTTCTTTATGAAGTTACTATGGCTCAGGTAATTTGTTATACTAATGGAAAATTGGCTAAAAGAAGCATATGTGTATAGGTATGTAACTATCTACTTATCTATATTTACTTATTTACAAGAAGAATTTATAATTGATTTAATATTATTTTAAAAGTTTTTATGGTTGAGACAGAGATTCACTGAGAAAAATTTTACAGATTGGGGATAAATAGGCTAAGACATTTTGAGATTTATGAGCCCTAGTCTGCTAGTATAGTAAATATTTTAATTTTGGAAGAAATAAAAATCTAAAGTCTCTATGAAGAGGAAAAATTCTTAAATTTAGATGATCATTTAGAATCCAACATGGCTCTTGAAATGTGGTTCTCTTGTTTTGGGAAAAAGTAGCAAATATTAATCTCTGACATTGGAAATATTAGCTCTTTGCTTGTGGAATCAAGGAAAAAATACATACAGAGAAAAATCAAATATCTTTTTTGATATTTACATATCTGTGGTCCTTATCTCAAACTATGACACGCATGTATTTTATAATATAGATTCAGATATAGATATTCCCCCATTCAAATTCAAGATAGGAAGGCACATTTAACCAATTAGTTTCTTATCCTAACTGTTCAAAACCATCCAGACCTTTGTGTAACAATTACTTTATACAAGTGCAAATATGAGATTCAAAGATATGTTTATATTTCTGTCTGCTCTTTGCACTTAGTAGCTTTTTTGTTTTGAGAGCACAGCATTGGATATTGTTCTACCAAGTGATTTTGTTTCCTAAATTTACATCCACATTATACTTATACATATTTTTGGTCTTAAGTATTCTAGCATACTCATTCAGGGCCCATCTTAGTTACATTTCCATCACCATGACAAAACACCATGATCAAGTCAACTTATAAAAAGAAGCATTTAATTTGAGACTCACTGTTACAGAGTGTTAAATCTGTGATCATCATTGCAGGGAGCATGGTAGCAGGCAGGCGGCAGCAGACAGGCAGGCAGGCATGGTGCTGGGGTAGTAGCTGAGAATTTACATCTGATCCACATGTATGAGGCAGAGAGAGCTAACTGGGGATGGGACAGGCTTTTGAAACCTCAAAGTCTACCCTCAGTTGTAGCATGAATCTTAAAAGTTCTTATTAATAGCATCAAACTTGAGCCAGGTATTGGGGTGAACAGGAAGATCAGAGAACCAGAACAAACCACAGCTACCTCACTTCACCAGATCCTCAGCTGGTCCTCAGACTGGAGGCCTCTGAGTCCTCATCCAGAATGAATCTCAGCTGAACTGCTGCTAGAAGCCTGAAAGCTTAACCAGCCAAATGCTTAACCAGGCCAAAATGCTTCTAGTTTCTGGTCCTCACGCCTTATATACCTTTCTGCTTTCTATCATCACTTCCTGGGATTAAAGGCTCGCTTTCTGGGATTAAAGGTGTGAGTCACCATGCTTGGCTGTATCCTTGAACAGATGGATTTCTTGCCTCTGGAATGCTAGGATTAAAGGCGTGTGCTACCACTGCCTATCCTAAGTATCTAGTGGTTTTTCTGTTCTCTGACCTCAGATAAGTTTATTAGGGTACACAATGTTTTGGGGAACACAATATCACCATACTCAGTGACACACCTCCTCCAATAAGGCTACAGTTACACCATCTGGGAACCAAGTATTCAAATATATGAGCTTATGGGAGACAGTCTTATTCAAATCCCCAAGGGCCTTTCTCTATGCACTCAGGCTTTCGTCAGTAGCCCTGCATTGTTTGTGCTGGGCAGCACTCGGGCCGTTTCTCCCCTGTTCTCTGATCATGAGTATTCTTGATGCTTGCTCTTACTCCTTTTACACTGTCAACCAGAATGTGCATTTGGCTGACTACAGTATCAGTCACAATGCAGAGTCCTATATGCCCTCTGATCAATAAGCTATCTTCATGTCTGCATTTGTATCCTGTGATTACAGAGAGAATCCCCTAAGTATAGGAACTGGTGGATTCCATGGCACTGTCAAGATTGATGGGATTTCAGGCAATGAAAAGTGAAGTAAAGCCACTTGTCTCAACACAGTTGAAAAGAAGGTATGGAACCCCTCCCTTAGATTTGGGCCAGCCTTTATGTTGAGCTTTCCTTTTTTTCTTTTTTCATTTTACACACCAATCAGAGATCCCCCCTCTTCCTCATCCTACCCCCCCAGCCTTCCCCCCAACTGACTCCCCCACCCCCACCCCCACAAGAAGGCAAGGCCTCCCAGGGGGAGGCACATCCAGTAAAGGCAAGTCCCAGCCCTTCCCCCTGCCTCAAGGCTGCAGGAGGTGTCCCATCATAGGTAGTGGACTCCAAAGAGCCACCTCATGCACCAGAGATGGATTCTGATTCTACTGCCAGGGGGAGCTTTATTTTTAAACAGTAGATCAAAGACGTATCACCTAAAATTTTATTCACTATAAATCCCATGGACAGAGATTTAACTCTTGGGTAGAAGTACAAAGACGGTTATCCCTCTTCCTTAGTTTGGATGATGTTAACTACTTTGGAGTTGGTGGGTCAAGGGACTTTTTTGATAGTCAGTTTTAACTTTCTTTAGGTGGAATCCCAATATATATTTTTAATTGAGCAAATAATTTAGAATACCCGTGTTTGGTCTTCTCTTAAAGGAAAAAAAATCCCTTAAATATTGTTAATGTGGTTTTTATTAAAACAATCACACTGCATGGGGTTCCTCAATCTTTATTTAGCGGTAAACAGAAAGGCTCCATGTCTCAAGGCCTTCGTTACATTCTTTTTATTTTTACTTATAGTAAAAAGAATCCTAATGTAAAAATTAATTGTGAGAAAATATACAGATTAAAATATTTAGATGACTTGATTTACTGAAATTTGGAAACATTTTTAAAATATAATATTTTTATCAATTCTCTGTGAATTTTATACAAACTTTCTAGTACCTATTTATGTTCACTTACCTCTAACTCTTTACAGATCCACGTATTGTCTCTCTACCCCTTCCAGCTTTGTGGTTCTTTCTTCTTTTGATTTATTAGCTTTAAATAATCTACTTGGTCTAATTTTTATAGCCCATAAACTCAGGGGTATAGGGACATCTGATCCTGTATGAGTCTGTTTTTTTATTATTGAAAATATTTTTTCATATAATATATTCTGGTCATGGTTTTCCCTCTTCATCTCCTCACAGCTCCTTCCCACCTCCACACCCATTCTATTCCGTGCTTTCTTTCTCTATCTTTAGAAAACTAACAGGCAAATAAAAACAAACTAACAAACCAGAATAAAACAAAACACAAGATATACACATACACAGAGACAAACAAATACATACCCCAAAACAGAATCCATATATACAAAAATTTGGAAACCATAATACACAATTAAAACACCAGCAAGTTAAAAAATGACTAAACAGAGCAATGTGAGCCAAAAATAGACCAACAAAAGTATAACTGAGTTTGTTTTGTGTTGGCCATCTACTGCTGGGCATGGAGCCTTGCCTTAAGTGTGGTTTATATATCCAGTGAGACTCCACTTGAGAAAACTAAGTTTTTCTTTGGTAACTGCATTATTACTGGCTGATTCTGGTAACCCTGGAATGAGTATTCATTGTTAATCCTAAGATACATCTCTGAGTAAAAAGATTTTAAAAAATTATATCACTTTCACATCCAAATTCCTTGATTTTGATTTTTTGATTACTTGCTAGTAATACTCTAAGGAGCTGAAAAAACATTGTTTGGACCAAGCCTATTCACTGACAATTCTCAAAAAACTTGGACCATATTTGTAATTAAGTCAACAACATGCAGAAGTAGCTGCTCCCACCACTACTGTGATACGCAGATACACAGCAATTTGTTGCCTGTTAGTGACATATGTTAGCTGCAAGATACAGGTTACTAAATTTTCAAATGGTCTTGCTTTCCCTCAGTTCTTTTCTTTAGCCTGATTTATAAGTTACATAATTTTGGGATATGATTTAGTGATTGTTTGGTGTTAAATTAGCTTATCCTGATTTGTTTATATTATAAACACTGTGGTTTTTAGATAATGAACATGAGATCTGAAAATCCATGGCAATGTTTCTCAAAGTGTTGCCTTTTGAAGTCCTTGTATTCCATCATGCTGTATGTATATTGAATATTCAGATTCCTGGCCTGTATATTCTTCATTCATTGACTCAGATTCTGGGAAGCCAGGGGAAGGAAACTTTCATTTAATCTGAATTATTTCAAAACTATCTTGCTGATGGACATTTCTGGGGGCCAGAAAAGGTTATACCTCAGTTCATTCTATTCTGAAATTAAACTGAGACTGAATGCTAAATTCTTGTAAGGATTTGTCAACTCTCTCTATTCTGCCATTCATTGCTTATATAAATGTTAAAAAACTGAATTTGCCTGCTGCAATGAGACTATTCTTAATTGAATTTGAGAATTCACTGCTACCCAATTTAGTAGGTAAATAGATTGATAACCTACCTTGAGTATATGTTTTTCAACAAACACTTAAGCCTTAGCCAATGACAATAGCTGAGCTTCAGCCAGTCCCAGACTGTTCAACTGGTCAGGACCACCACCTTCAATGAAGCAATTGTAGAAACATCAATCAAGTATTTCTGTAGCCACTTTCTCTATGCCTGTGAACTTCAAGCCTACCTTGCAGAGAATTCTTGGAACATACACTATTGAATTCTGCT